>NW_016815282.1:55142-57631 GCF_001698545.2 Rhinopithecus bieti
AAAAAAAAAAAAATTAAGCTATTTGCATATATCATCTCAGTCCTTTCTGGCTTCCAAAGCTTCTGCTGTGAAATCCACTAACAGTCTTATAATCATTCCCTTGTATATGATGGATCACTTTTCTCTTGTAATTTTCATATTTCTGCCTGCTTTTGACTTTTGAAAATTTGACTATAAAGTTTCTCAGTCTACACTGCTTTGTGTTCATTCTTTCTGAGATTCTTTGGGCTTCATGAGTCTGTATTGTCATTTCTATCTCCAGATTTGTAAATTTTTGAGCAATTATCTCTTTATATAAAATTTCTACCCCTTTCTCTCTTCTCCTCTGTAACTCTCATAATGCCTATACTGGTTAACTTAATAGTATCCTATACGTCCAGAAGGGTTTCATGACCCTTTTAAATACTTTATTTTTAAAATTTTCCTCCTCCTAATAAATAATTTCAAGTGACCTACCTTCAACTTTGCTAATCTTTTGTTATGTTGGATTAAGTCTGCTGTTAAAGCTTTCTAGTGAGTTTTTTTGGTTCAGTTATTTTATTCTTTAGCTCCATAATTTGTTCAGTATTTTCACAGTTGCCATCTCTTTCTCAATATTCTGAATTTGTTTATTTATATTTTTTCCGATTTTATTTAGTTATCTGTGTTATCTTGTGACACACTGAGCCTCTTTAAGATGATTATTTTGAATTTATCATGAGATGATTCATAGATCTCTACTTTTCTAAGTCTGTTTTGGGAGATATATTTTGTACCTTTTACTGTGTTCTGTTTTTCCAGTTCTCCATGTTTTTATAATTTTGCTTTTATGCCTGTCAATTTGAATAAACAACCACTTCTTTCAGTCATTACAAACCGATTTTAACAGGAAAAGTAATTCATCCATTAGCTGTATAGAGATTCTGGAAGCATCTCAAACCTTTTCTACATATGTGTTAGCTCTGGAATTTTTTATGCAGATTTCTAATCAGATGAATTGTTTAGTTTTCCTTTTGTCCGGAGCCCGTACTCTCCTTCTTCCTCTGGAATCTGACTTCTGTACTGTGTTCTGGAATGTTGGAAGCACATGCCTCTCCTTTCACCGCCTTCTCTGTGGAGAAGCCTCAAGTTCTCTTTTCCCACTCTTGCTGAGCCATAGTGGCTGCAGCAAGGTGCCCACCCCTTTTTCATTGCTCTTACCTGTTCCCACAAATTACGCCCGTTCCATCAGCCCTCTGAATGAGACAAAGTAAAATCTGGCCCCTTACCACACTGGAGGTTTGATGCATTAAAGGTATGTCCTGCTCCGCTTTTTCTCTCCTGAGGGAGAAGCCTGAACTTCTGTGTCTTCTCTCAGTCTCAGGAACTTTGCTGGATGCAGGAAACCACCAGTTCAATTTTCTTTGTTCTTAGCTACTTCTAAGCATCCAAACTATGCCAATTCTGTCTGTGCTCTATATGAGGCAAGCTATAAACTGACCCCTCTGACAGTGAACTAAAAGGCTGAGATGTTGTACCCATGACCAACTGTCTCTTTTCCCCCCAAGGGAAAAGTTGTGGGCTGAGGCAATGTCTCTAGGTGTTAAACTGTGCAGAGTTATGAGAGGAGCTGGCTCTGGTAAAATGAAATTGTTATTCCTACCAATGTTTGTTCTCAGTTGTGGCTGATTTTAGTTATGTGCTCAACTAGAGTACTAAAACTTCTTAAACAGATTACTGAGTTCTCACAAAAGTATTTTGGCCCATATGTAATTGTGGGGCATCCTGCTCCTTCATCTTTCTTATCTCTGGATTTTATATATTTCTTCCAGTTACGCATTCACTAGTTTACGTCTGCTATTTTGTCTAAATTCTAATGAAATCTAATACTTTGCAAAATATTGACAATACTCCAAATAACATCATTTGTCTATGATAAATTTTTTTCTTTTAATTCAGGCAATTTATTTTTTTAGGCCTCCTTGTACTTTCATTCTGATTAGTACAAGCACTCTGGTCTATTACAGACAATAATTGAATAAAAGAGCTTCTTGGTATGCTAGTTCATCCAGATAAGTATTTATAAACCTATACTTTCAATAGCCCTTTTCTATCACCTCACCATGCACTCACTCCCCAAGACAAGATAATGATACACTTGAGGTTATGTGTTTATCCCTTCTGCTCATCTAGACAGTAGCTTGTCTCACTTCCTGTTTCACTCAGTTCTCTCAAATGACTACTTCTCACAAAGAATTTCTCTGTATAAATTACAGAAATAGTTCCCATTCTGTTGTTGCTCTCTAATTTCTAGTTTACTTTGTTTTATCATATTTGTTCATTTGTTCCAAATATTCTGTAAGCTCCAAAGTATGAACACTTGCCCGTCTTATTTCCAACCATATTTGGTAACATTGCCTGAAACAGAATCTGTCACTAGAAAGCGCTCATCAATCTTTGTTGAACAAATGCTCTCATTTTCAATACAGTTTAAAAGAAATATAAAAATAAAAATGTATTTTAGGAAAACT
>NW_016815282.1:61426-69118 GCF_001698545.2 Rhinopithecus bieti
TGCCATATCTATAGTGTTCTAACTTTTAATATAAACCTAATGGTAGTGATATGGTTTTGATCTGTGTCCATGTCCAAATCTCATGTTGAAATGTAATTCCCAATGCTGGAGGTGGGACCTGGTGGGAGGTGATTGTATTATGGGAGCTGTTTCTCATGGTTTAACACCATTCCCACCTTGCTGCTGTCATCATGATAGTGAGTTCTCCTGAGATCAAGTTGTTTAAAAGTGTGTGGCACTGTCCCCATATCTCTCTTCCTCTTGCGCTAACCATATAAAGGGCTTACCCCCCATTTGCCTTCTACTGTGATTGTAAATTTCCTGAGGCCTCCCCAGAAGCTGTGTAGATGTTACCATCATGCTTCCTGAACTGCCTGTGGAACCATGAGCCAATTAAATCTCTTTTAAAATAAATTATCCAGTTTCAGGCATTCCTTTATAGTAGTGTGAGAATGTACCAACATAGAAAATTGGTACTGGGAAAGGAGCATTGCCATAAAGATACCTAAAATATGGAAGTGGCTTTGGACCTCGGTAATGGGCAGAGGCTAGAAGAGTATGGAGGAATCAGAAGAAGGTAAGAAGATGAGGGGAAGTTTGGAACGTCCTAGAAACTTAGATTGTTGTGACCAAAATCCTGATATTGATATGGACAGTGAAGTTAGTCTGAGGAGGTGTCAGATGGAAATGATAAACTTACTGGGAACTGGAGTAAAGATCACTTTTGCTATGCTTTAACAAAGAGCCTGGCTGCATTGTGCCCCTGTTGCAGGGATCTGTGGCACTTTGAACTTGAGAGTGATGACTTAGGGTATCTGGCAGAAGAAATTTCTAAGCAGTAAAGCATTCAATAATTGACCTGTCTGCTTCTAACAGCGTATGCTCATATGCATGAGCAAAGAAAGGACATAAAACTGTAGCTTATGTTTAAAAGGGAAACAGAGCATAAAAGTTTAGAAAATTTGCAGCCTGTCTATATGGCAGAAACAAAGAGCCAAATTTCAGAGGAGGAATTCAAACAGGATGCAGAAATTTGCAAGAGTAAAAGGAGCCAAGTGTCAATAGGTAAGATTATAAGGAGAAGGACTCAAAGACATTTCAGAGACCTTTGCACCAGCCCTTCCCATCACAGGCCCAGAGGGCTAGGAAGACTGAATGATTTCCTGGGCCAGACTCAGGGCCCTGCAGCACTGCACAGCCTTGGGACGCTGCTTATTGCATCACATGTGCTCCAGTTCCAGCCATGACTAAAAGGGGCCCAGGTACAGCTCTGGCCGTTCCTTCAGAGAATGCAACTCATAGCCTTGGTACCTTCCATGTGGTTTAAAGCCTGTGGGTGCACAGAATGCAAGAGTTGAGGCTTGGGATCCTTCACTTAGATTTCAGAGGATGTATGGAAAAGCCTGGATGTCCAGGCTGAAGCTTGCTGCAGGGGTGGAGGCCTCACTGAGGACCTCTATTAGGGCAGAGAAGAGGGAAAATTTGGGTTGGAACCCCTCCACAGAGTCCCCACTAGGACACTACCTAGTGAAGCTGTGAGAAGAGGGCCACCATCCTCCCGACCCCAGAATGGTAGATCCATCAACAGCTTGCACTCTGCACCTGGAAAAGCCACAAACACTGAACACCAGCCCATGACAGCAGCTTCAAGGTTTGAACCCTGGAAAGCCACAGGAGCAGAGCTCTCCAAGGCTTTGGGAGACCACCACGTGCATCAAGGTACCCTGGATGTATGACATGTAGTCAAAGGAGATTATTTTGAAACTTTAAGATTTAATGACTGATCAGCTAGATTTTGAATTTGCATAGTGCCTGTAGCCCCTTTCTTTTGGCTGATTTCTCCCTTTTGGAACAAGAGTATTTACCCAATGCCTATAACCTTTTGAAACTTGGAGGTAACTAACTTTTTTTTTGTTGTTTGTTTTGTTTTAAATTTTCCAGGCTCATAGGTGAAAGGAACCAGCCTTGTCTCAGATGAGACTTTGGACTGTGGACTTCTTAGTTGATGCTGAAATGAGGTAAGATTTTGGGGACTGTTGTAAAGGAGTGATAGTATTTTGATATGTGAGAAGGACATGAGATTTGATAGGTGCCAAGGGTGGAATGATATGGTTTGGATCTGTGTCTCTGCCCAAATCTTATGTTGAAATGTAATTTCTGGTGCTAGAGGTGAGGTCTGGTGGGAGATAATTGAATTATAGGAGCTGTTTCTCATGGTTTAACACCATCCCCTTGGTGCTGTTGTCACAATAATCAGTTCTTGTGAGATCTGGTTCTTTAAAATTGTGTGGCACCTCCCCTCTCTTTCTCTTCCTCCTGCTTTAGCCATGTGAAGTACTCACTCCCCATTTGCCTTCCTCCATGATTGTAAGTTTCCTGAGGCCTACCCAGAAGCCAAGTATATGCTATCATGCTTCCTATACAGCCTGTGGAATCATGAGCCTATTAAATCTGTTTCTTTATTAATTACCCTGTCTCAGGTATTCCTTTATAACAATGCAAAACAGACTAATACAGTAGAAAAGCACTTGGATTTAATTTTAGAATTAATAATTAATTTGATAATTTACTACAAATAATATTTATTGAGTATCTACTATATGCCACTTTTGCTATTGGGGTAGAATTGTGAATAAGACTTTTACAAGCTGAGTCCTAACAGAGGTTACAACTAGGTGGTGCAATAGATTGTTCAGATTTACCTGTGTAGGAAAATAGAAAAGAAACTGTCTTGAGGAATCCACTTGTGTGTGAGAAAAATAAATAGTATGAAAAATGAATGGATAAGAATTACAATAAATTTTTCAGACATAAAAGGGAATTCATATCTGACTGTAAATACTCTTTAATTTTAAAACGACCACTGGGTGGTTAGATTGCTTTCTAACCATTATAAAGCCTATGTTTAAATAATGTTTGAGCACTAGATGTTTCAAAGCAATGTGAGATTGTTCGAGTGGAGTTTTGGAAATTTCTTTTGTTTCTGCTGCCTTTTGTTTGGCTATGCCCTTACCCCAGAGGTGGAATCTACAGAGGCAGGCAGGCCTCCTTGAGATGAGGTGAGCTCCACCCAGTTTGAGTTTCCCTCCCATTTTGTTTACCTACTCCAGCCTCAGTAATGGCGAGCATCCCTCCCCCGGCCTCGCTGCTGCCATACAGTTTGCTCTCATACTGCTGTGCTAGCAATGAGTGAGGCTTCGTGGGCATGGGACCCTCCCAGCCAGGCGCGGGATATAATCTCCTGGTGTGCTAAGACCGTTGGAAAAGCGCAGTATTAGGGCGGGAATGACCCAATTTTCCAGGTGCCCTCTGTCACAGCTTCCCTTGGCTAGGAAAGGGAGTTTCCTGACCCCTTGCACTTCCTGGGTGAGGTGATGCCTTGCCCTACTTCAGCTCACGCTGGTTGGGCTGCACCCACTGTCCTGCACCCACTCTCTGACAAGCCCCAGTGAGATGATCCCGGTACCTCAGTTGGAAATGCAGAAATCACCCGTCTTCTGCATCGCTCATGCTGGGAACTGTAGACTGGAGCTCTTCCTATTTGGCCATCTTGGAACCATATTATTATTTTTGTTGTTAATTTCTGTCCCCATGGAGTGACATGTATCACTTATGATCTATAATTAGACTTGCTCAGGAAGTTTGTTAAATGCAAATTTCTAGGCCATGTCTCAAGCTATTTTAGAAGTGGTATTAAGGAATTACCATTTAAAAAAATTACTGAGTTTATTAAATGCATAATTTTTGAGACGATGTTGTATGCTTTATGTGTATTTTCCTAATATAAATTCATAGAGATTCTATGTGGTTGATTTTAGAACTGGTATTTTAAAGAGGAGGACCTAAATTAACCAAGACCGATGAATTTACCAAGATCAGACACCTGCAAAGTACAGACTGACTCCCAAATATCTGGTTTCTCCCTCATGTTCCAAATCTTTTGTAGACCTATTACTTTTTATATGTCTGGTAGATTTTGCTCATAAGTCTAAGTAAAATAATACTAGTTTAGTTGTCTTAAGTGTGAAAAAATATGGGCTACCTGAAAAAACAGCTGTGTTCTACAAATAAAAACATGTGGTTGGCAATTCTATATATGAGGCAAAAGTACCATAGTAAAAAGTAATAAAAAATATATAAAAATAGCCATTAGGGACTTTATCATGACATGTTAATTAAGCATCTGCTGATGATAGAAAGCCAATACTTCCTTTCTTTATAAAGGCTGAAGTTTAATTACGTATAACTCATTAGACTTCAATTTATAAGCATGGTATGCAACACATCCCCCTCTGTAATTCAGAGGATCTTGTTGTTCATATTTTTTATTATTTCCCTTCCCCAGATGCCAGGGCACAGCTAACCACATCATCCATGCACCTAGGAAATACCATGGCATGGTTGACACTGTGATGCCAGTTGATACTCTGAGAAGAACAAGTCTTCTGCTTCAGTTACTGAGCTAGAAAAACCTTGTAGTTGTGTTTTAATTGCACCTCAACTGTAGACTCATTTTTCCCTCAGGATTGTGACAACCATCATGGAAAAAGGTTCTTTTTTTCAACTTTTGTGAAAACATGTGTCTTCACTGATGACACTTAGCTGCTACAGAGAAAAACCTCTAGCATCCAGAATGCTGAGAAATGAGCCACATGCCAAAAAAAAAAAAAAAAAAAAAAAAACNTGATGAAAACCCTCAGGAAAAATTTATGCTTGCTCTAAAGTAGTCCCATCAGATATTTTTAAACTATACCATGCAAACCTCATTTTATGAGTTTGGTAACAGGAAATGTGGTCTAACATTCTATGAAATTAAGAATACAGGTCAGGAGAACCATAACATAGAAATTTACCACACAGAAGGGAAAGAAGAGACATCCAAGAGAAAAATAGTTATCAGAAATAAAACTTTGAATTTTGAAGGTTTAAACTTTTATGACTAATATATATAGACCACTCTGTTCCAAAAGAGCAGAATGCAAATTTTTCCTTAGTAGGCATAGGACATTATCCAGGACAGACCATATGTTAGGACACAAAATTAACTTCAACAAATTTTAAAAGTATGAAATTATACAATACATGTTTTCTTATCACAATAAAATGAAAGTAGAAATGAAGACCCAAAAGAAAATTGGAAAATTTATAGATACATGAAAATTTAACAACATACTCTTAATCAGCCAGTTGATTAAAACGTAAGAGAAGTTAGAAAATACTTTGAGGCAAATGAAAATAAAAACACAACATACAATAAAAATATGAGATGCAATGAAACCAGTGTTAAGAGGAAAAGATGTAACTATAAACACATAATAGAAGAAAGGTCTCAAAACAATAACTAATCTTACACCATAAAGAATTAGTAAAAGCAAAGAAATCTGAATCAAAAACTAGCATAAGAAAAGAAACAATAATGATTGGAGCAGAGATAAATAGAGAATAGAAAAACAATAGAGAAAATCAGTGAAAATAAAAATTTGTTATTTAATAACATCAATAAAATTAACAAACCTCTAGTTACATTGGCTAATGATTAAAATTAGACTCCAGTTACCAAGATCAGACAGAAAAGTGGGACTATAGCTATCAATATTACAGAAATATAAAGCATTATAAGACAATAATGTTAACAGTTTTATGCAAAATGTTGGATAACTTAGATAAAATGGACAAATTCTAAGAAATACACAATCTACCAACACAGAATCATGAAGAAATTAAAAAATTGAATAGAACTATTACCAGTAAAAGATTAAAGCAGTAATCAAAACATCCAACCAAAATAGTGATTAACCAGAGGTCTGCACTGGTGAATTGTATCACTTCTAGAAAATAAATAATTCTTTGCAAACACTTTGAAAAAATTGAAGAGGAGTGACATGGTTTGGCTGTGTTCCTACCCAAATCTTAAATTATAGCTCCCATCATTCCCACATGTCTTGGGAGAGACTTGGTGGGAGGTAATTGAATCATGGGTGCAATTCTTTCCCATGCTGTTCTTGTGATAGTGACTAACTCTCGAGAAGTATAATGGTTTTATAAAGGGGAGTTCCCCTGCACATGCTCTGTCTCTTGCCTAGTGCCGTGTAAGATGTGACTTTCCTCTTTGTTCACCTTCTGCTATGATTGTGAAGCCTCCCTAGTCAAGTGGAATTGTGAATCAATTTAAACTTCTTTCCTTTATAAATTATCCAGTCTCTGGTAAGTCTTTATTAGCAACATGGGAGCAGACTAATACAGTAAATTGGTACTGGCAGAGTGGGGTGCTACTGTAAAGATACCTGAAAATATGGAAGTAACTTTGGAACTGGGTGACAGACAGATGTTGAAACAGTTTGGAGGGCTCAGAATAAGACAGGAAGATGTGGGAAAGTTTGGGACTTTCTAGAGACTTGTTGAGTGGCTTTGACCAAAATGCTGATTGTGATTTAGACGATAAAATCCAGGCTGAGTTAGTCTCAGATAGAGACGAGAAACTCGGGAACTGGAGTAAATGTTACTCTTGCAATGCAAACAGACTGGTGGCATTTTGTCTCTGCCCTAGTGGTCTGGGGAACTTTGAACTTGAGAGAGATAATTTAGAGTATCTGGTAGAAGAAATTTATAAGCTGTCAAGCATTCAAGAGGAAGCACAGCATGAAAGTGTGGAAAATTTGCATCCTGACAATGCAATAAAAAATAAATCCCTATTTTCTGGGGAGAAATTCAAGCCAGCTGCAGAAATTTGCATCAGTAACTGGAAGCCAAATGTTAATTGCCAAGACAATGGGGAAATATCTCCAGGGCATGTCAGAGGTCTTCACAACAGCCCCTTCCATCATAGGCCCAGAGGCTTAGGAGGAATAAATGTTTTGTGGGCTGGGCCCTGGGCCTTGCCGTTTTTTGCAGTCTCAGAACTTGGTGCCCTGTGTCTTAGCCATGGCAACAAGGGGCCAATGTAGAGGCCAGGCCATTGCTTCAGAGGGTGAACCAATGAAGCAGTGGTTCAGAGGGTGCAAGCCCCAAGCCTTGGTGGCTTTCAAATTGTTTTGGGCCTGCATGTGCACAGAAGTCAAGAACTGAGGTTTGGGAACTTCCACCTAGATTTCAGAGGATGTATGGAAACACCTGGATGTCCAGGCAGAAATTTGCTGCAGCGATGGAGCCTTCATGGAGAATATTTGCTAGGGTCATGTGGAAGGAAAATGTGGTGTTGGAGCCCCAGAATCCCCACTTGGGCACTGCTGGTGGAGCAGTGAGAGAGGGACACCATCCTCCAGAACCCAGAATGGTAGCTCCACTGACAGCTTGCACTGTGCACCTGAAAGAGTCACAGACACTCAATACCAGTCTGCAAAATCAGCCAGGAGCAGGACTGTACCCTGCAAAGCCACAGGGGCAGAGCAGCCTAAGGCCATGGGAGTCCACCTCTTGCATCAGTGTGACCTGGATGTGAGACATAGAGTAAAAGAAGATAATTTTGGAGCTTTAAGATTTGACTGCCTCACTGGATTTCAGACTTGCATGGGGCCTGTAGCCCTTTTGTTTTGGCCAATTTCCCCCCATTTGGAATGGGTGTATTTACCCAATGCCTGTAACCCCATTGTATCTAGAGTAACTAACTTGCTTTTGATTTTACAGGCTCATAGGCAGAAGGAACTTGCCTTGTGTCAGATGAGACTTTGGACTATGGACTTTTGAGTTAATGCT
>NW_016815283.1:0-1367 GCF_001698545.2 Rhinopithecus bieti
AGGAAAGAAGCAAAAGGAAATACCTGATGGTGGTCAGAAGTCCAGCTTTTGGTCTTGGATTTTTTTTTTTCCCTTAACCCCTTTTCTTTTTAAGTGAACTAACCAGAGTAGAAAACGCTCCAAAGCTGCCGAATTCAAACTCAGCAAGCCTTCCTGTTGGTTGGTCCTGTATTTTACTTAGATGTGATTACTTCCTTCCCTTGCCCACCTACTGCAACTTTAAATTCCAGCCTTTCCAGACAGGGCAATTCAAAAGTCCTGGGTTTAACTCACCTATCTTGACTTAACATTAACTCTTATCCTGATTGATTGGATTCCAGAATAACTGTGAAAATGGAATTTCGGCTAAACTCTCCCAACCGCAGACTTGACATTTTACTATTTTATCACTTCAGGAGTAGACATTCAAAAACTTATGCCTAAGAAAATGCTATAAAAATGGGACTCAAATTCACATCCATTTATTTTTATTATTAAGAGAGAACAGGAGGCGGGGCGCGGTGGCTCACACCTGTAATCCCAGCACTTTGGGAGGCCAAGGCAGGTGGATCACGAGGTCAGGAGATCGAGACCATCCTGGCTAACATGGTGAAACCCCATCTCTACTAAAAATACAAAAAATTAGCTGGGCGTGGTGGCGGGTGTCTGTAGTCCCAGCTACTCGGGAGGCTGAGACAGGGGAATGGTGTGAACCCAGGAGGTGGAGGTTGCACTGAGCCCAGACCGCACCACTGCACTCCAGCCTGGGCGACAGAGCGAGACTCCGTCTCAAAAAAAAAAAAAAAAGAACAAGAAAGTATTTATAATCTGGCCGGACGTGGTAGCTCATGCCTGTAATCCCAACACTTTGAGAGACTGAGGTGAGCAGATCACCTGAGGTCAGGAGTTTGAGACCAGCCTGGCCAACATGGTGAAACCGTCTTCACTAAAAATACAAAAATTAGCCTTCGTGCTCACTTGAACCCAGGAGGCGGAATTTGCAGTGAGCCAAGATCGCGCCATTGCACTCCAGCCTGGGCAACAGAGCGGGACTCTGTCTCAAAAAAAAAAAAAAAAAAAAAAAAAAAAAGAGAGAGAAAAGAAAAAGAGGCTGTAATCCCAGCACTTTGGGAGGCTGATGCAAGTGGATCACTTCAGGTCAGGAGTTCGAGACCAGCCTCGCCAATATGATGAAACCCTGTCGCTACTACAAATACAAAAAGTAGTCAGGCATGGTGAAGGGCACCTGTAGTCCTAGCTTCTCCGGAGCCTGAGGCAGGAGAATCACTTGAACCCGGTAGGCGGAGGTTGCAGTGAGCCGAGATCACACCACTGTACTCTAGCCTGGGTGACCAAAGAGACTCCGTCTCAAAAAAAAAAAAAAAAAA
>NW_016815283.1:4314-7495 GCF_001698545.2 Rhinopithecus bieti
GGTGGGGGGTTTGTGGGGTGGGATGGGGTAGGCAGGCTTCGATTAGCTGAGCAGGCAGGAAGCTGGCCGCCCTGAACTGGAGCTACTCCAGGTTCAGGTGCCCATCCCTGGCCCACTGAGGATGATGATGTTTGCGTGGAAGGACTGTCCTGTCTCCAGGGTCTGTGCACAACAGCAGCTGAGAAAGGTCCAGTGTCCACAGCCACCGGCCTCAGTGAACGTAAGCTTCCTTCTCCTTGCAAATCTGCTACACAAAGTGAGCCATGAGCTGACTCCCCTGTCTATGAACCCACAGTTTTAAGCGTGAGATTTGGAGGCCACTGAAAACATACTAGGACCCTAGACTTCGTGGGTGTCATTTATCATTCTGAGGACAAGGTATGAGGGGAGAGGAAGGGCAGTGCCGGGAAAGGGAATTCAGTCTGTGTAAATTTGGCTGTTAACATGCAATATTTATTACAGAGGTTAACCTTAAATACTGTTGGCTAAAAAGAGTGTGCAAAAAACAAAATGTCCAGCTTTAAGCTCAAGCCCCCCACTGTGGATATCAACTTCTCTAATGTGGAAGCTGCCTGTGAGGATGGTTATCTCTGCACACGTGCATCCCATGGTCCCAGACACCTGGGAAGATTCTTAAGTTCTTTCTTTTCATTAGAGATCTGAGAACCAACCAGTCAATTAATCAGCTCAAAGGAATAGAGTGCTGTAGTCACGGCCCAGGTTAAATATTAAAAGCATCTCTTAGCTCTTTAACTTGTAGCTGTTTAACTTGGTAAGTGGAGTTGAAGTCCCAGCCTGCTCATGACGATTACTGATTAATCCCTGTGCACATTTGTACAAGTCCCCCTGGCTGCACGATCGCCTGTCCTGCGGAGTGCAACTTTCCTTCATCGAGCAGCCAACCTCCACCCAACGGGGACAGCTGACACTTCCTGAGAAGCCACCAGGCCCTGTCCCGACCCTTTACCGACTGTGGCTCGTTAAATGAGCCTCACACCAACCTTGTAAGGTAGATATTTTCTGCCTGTATTTTATGGATGGCAAAACTGAGGCTCCGAAGAGTGGGGAGCTGGCCTAAGGTCTTGAAGCCGGTGACAGCCAGAGCTGGGACTCGAGCCACTGTCTGTCCAGACCCCACGGTCCTTTCGTTATGCTATCTGTAACCAAATAAATGACAAACGTCACAGAATAGACCAGCTGAGCTCTGAATATATGGAACTATTACCACTACCCGGGGCCACCATGTAGGTGGCATGACTGATATGGTTTGGATTTGTGTCCCTGCCCAAATCTCATGTTGAATTGGAGAAGAGATCTGGTGGGAGGTGATTGGATCATGGGGGTGGACATCCTCCTTGGTGTTCTCGTGATAGTGAGTGAGTTCTCATGAGATCTAGTTGTTGAAAAGTGTGTCCCCCCTCCCACTTCCTCCTGCTCCAGTCATGTAGGATGTGCTGGCTTCTGCTTCACCTTCTGCCATGATTGTAAGTTTCCTGAGGCCTCTGCAGCCAGGCTTCCTGTACAGCCTCCAGGACCGTGAGCCAATGAAACCTCTTTTCTTTATAAATTACCCAGTCTCAGGTAGTGGGTTTTTTTTTTTTTTTTTTTTTTTGAGACGGAGTCTGGCTCTGTCAACCAGGCTGGAGAGCAGTGGTGCGATCTTGATCTCGGCGGCTCACTGCAAGCTCTGCCTCCCAGGTTCACGCCATTCTCCTGCCTCAGCCTCCTGAGTAGCTGGGACTATAGGCGTCTGCCACGACGCTCGGCTAACTTTTTTGTATATTTAGCAGAGACGGGGTTTCACCATGTTAGCCGGGATGGTCTCGATCTCCTGAGCTCGTGATCCGCCCGCCTCGGCCCCCTAAAGTCAGGTAGTTCTTTATAGCAATGCGAGAACGGACTAATACAATGACCACCTATTTCTGTTTCCCCAGAACTCAGAATATTCCCAGGTCATGGAGGTCAACCAGATGAGTTGGTCACCCTACATGTAGGGTTGTACAGGTTGTTCACTAAACAAGAGTGCCTGACCAAGAAGCAAATAGAGGCTGTAGGCCAGCCATGTTCCATTCACCAAGCTTCCTCATGGAGCAGGGCTGTATCCCCCTAGAGGAAGGTACAATATGGGCTAGCTAAGGCCCCACTAGTTCCTCTGACACTATTAACCCAGAAGTTTGAGCAGTTCAGTGATTTGGGTAATGACCTCATTTTAAACTAACCTCTCTCTTGCCAGGGAATTTCTCCCTCTGCCCTAAACACACACACACACACACGATCAACATACACATTCCTAATCACGTTCTTATAAACTGTTCAAGTCATGGGAAATGAGTCTGGAGAAATAGGGTAGATCCAAAATGCCATGTCTGATAGCCCTGAACGCTGTTCTCCAAACGTCTCCTCCTGGATACACAGCAGGAAGGCACTCCTCCTCCGTGTGATCAGGTGTCACTTCTGGCCTAGAGCATTCGATCCTGGTGAAAGATCCCATCCAATTCTCCTTCTCTTGGCTGCAGCAACTGGTACTGCTCAATGTGGTGGCAGCTCCATCAACCAGGGTCCTGGAAGGGGAGTTGTGGAGGAGATCCCCTGGCTGGCTGGTGAGGGACGTGCAGCCTGGCTGACAGCCAAACCTTTGCTGTCTGTCAGAAGCCATTTCTGCTGGGGGCTGTTTCTTGCTGTGGCACAGCCTAGCTGTCCTCACTGAGACTCCAGGGTAAGGAAACGTGCACTTAATTCTATGAGCCACACAGCGCCCCTGGAGAGTAATGGAGTCAGCTTTGCAATTTTCTTCTTATTTTAAAGAACAGAGGCTCACTCTGTTGCCCAGGCTGGAGTGCAGTGGCACGATCATAGCTCATTGCAGCTTTGAACTCCTGGGCTCAAGTGATCCTCCTGCCTTATCCTCCTGAATAGCTGGGACTATGAGTGCATGGCACCACATCTGGCTATTTTTTTCTTTTTTTTGTAGGGATAGGGGTCTCACTATGTTGCCCAGGCTGATGTTGAACTCCTAGCCCCAAGTGATCCTCTTGTCTTGGCCTCCCAGAGTGCTGGGATTACAGTCATGAGACTGTGTTTCCTGTACCTGGTCTAGGTTTGCACTTGTCAAAGATCAACCTTCTGTATCTTTTGGGGGTTTTAAACATGAATAAGTTCGATAGTGGACTTAGTTTTTTTT
>NW_016815284.1:0-7383 GCF_001698545.2 Rhinopithecus bieti
AATCTGATATAATTAGAAACAGCTGAGAGAGTAAAAAAGCATTCTGAATGTCCTATGTATGGCATACCCTGTACACTGACTGAAGGTCAGAGCTTTGGTATTTTGTATAATTCTATCTTATCTGGTGCATCAGCTGTGTATTTTACGTCAAGGTAAATGAGCATCCTGTCTTATATGTTAAATAAAAAAGATGACTTTTTCAAAGAAAATAAATAAATAAATAAAAAGAAAAAAGAAATGCAATCATACACACAAAACAAAACAAAAAAAGAAATCAGGGAAGGAATGTCTTCATTCAAAGAGAAAAGTTCTGGGGACACGACTCTTCCTATTAAAAATCAAAGAACCTCCATGTGTTGGTCATTGCCACAGTCAGCACCATCTCTGGATACAAAGGTGTGGAGACAGATGGGTCCAAGACACTAGCAGAAATGCCCAAATGGATTAGGGCCATGAAGCTGCCCTTGCTTTTACAGTCAAACATGAGAATTTTCCTTACTCCACTGTAAGTTGTAAAGGAAAGAGCACATTGCTAACATTGACCATTCCTTCCATACTTAGAGGTAGAAACACCACAAATACTAACGGAAGGCACCATTCTGCAGGGAGTATGTTCTTCAAAGGAAAAACTAGTGAAGGGCAAGAATCTATAGCCATATCTCATTTCAATAGGTCCTTCAGTCACCACTAAAGTACATTCTTTAGATTCCTCCATGTACAATCTGCAATCCCACAGTACATTTACAGCAGTGCTGGAAGATAATCATTATTTGTAGACATAGGTATACATATGTAACAAACCTGCACATTGTGCACATGTACCATAGAACTTAAAGTGTAATAATAATACAAGAAATGCAAAAAATGCTCGAAGTGCTATTGTAAGTGCTAGAAGAGCTAAGGTATCTGAAACATCACTATGCAAGGTAGA
This sequence comes from Rhinopithecus bieti, assembly GCF_001698545.2. NCBI lineage: Eukaryota > Metazoa > Chordata > Mammalia > Primates > Cercopithecidae > Rhinopithecus > Rhinopithecus bieti. The sequence goes on from NW_016815284.1 coordinate 932, forward strand.
AAGGAATACTCCATAAATCTTTAGCTATGTAGCCACACATGTGTAGAAATATAATATATGATATGGATAGCAATTGGGTCACTGAAACAAATTTGGTTATTGAATATTGTTTAGATACAATTTTGTATCTAATCATTTTAAAAATGAATAGTCTATCCCTGTCTCTTAGCATGGGCTTCCTCACAGAGTGTGGCAGGTTCCATAAAGAACAATTTGAATTGCATGGCATTGCTAAGATCTAGACTCAAAAGTCAGAAAGTACCACTTCTGATATAGTCTGCTGGTCATGGTAGTAAGGAAGTTCTACCCAAGGTCGAGGGGGTGAAAACAGACCTCACTCCTTCAAGAGAGGATGTCAAGGTACCATTGTAAGAAGAAAACATTAGATGAATGATTCTGTCATGATCATATTTTAAAACAATTTCCAAGATGATAAATATGCATACATGTGAACTTCAAAATCAATGAAATATAAGGATAATTTGTGGTTCTTAAGCAGAAGAGACAACATCTTTTGTAAGAGATAGGTCACTGAGTCATTGATTAATTACTTTAAAATTCCTCTTTGAAATGTATCAGCTTACCGACTTGGTACAAGATCAGAAAAATATGAGGGTGACATACGGTGCTTTGTATTTCTTATGAGATAAGTTGTGATTGTACTTCTCTATGAACTGATAGGAAGTGTAACTGAAAGGTGAAGAATACACTCTGAAATTGTGAGCTGAGGCTACAGACATTTGACCTTAGGCTGATGACCAATGCCTTCTACTGCCGCAGTCACTGAGGGTGGAACACCAGCTCTGGGGGTAGAAACAAAGGCGACATCTTCATGCAGAAGACTGAAAGCTGTGTAAGTGGTGTACAATTTATCTTTTCTTAGACAATTATCTGAACAGGCTCCCTCTTGGATTTCTAGAATTTTAGATCCACTGTGATTAGAGGGATCAAATTTAGTCAATTTAAAAGGGCATACACAAAATTTGTTAATGCTAATATGCTTCCCAAGAAAAATGCATGTAGTATGGATTAAGGAAGTACATACAGGATCTACATTGACAGGGTTTTGTAATTAGAAAAAATGTAATTAATTCCTGAGTGTCTTTATATAAATGCAAGGGGTAAAGCAGAATATTCGAATATGTTTACATGTGATTATGATATCAAACAAACATGTTTACCCAAGAAAATATATTTTTTCTCACCTCAGCTGTTAAAATCTCAGGAAAATTTAACCTTGAAAATATTCTAAGAGAAACTTGTTTTTGTTCTCTGAATCTCATTTCCTTTCACTCTCTTGTGAATAAATGAATGAATGAAGAGCAAGTAACCAGTGGAGCACAGTAGGCAAGAAGTCAGCTCTGAGAACTGACTGCCTTCCATTCCACTTACTACCTTTATATGAATGTAGGCACACACCTAAGTCATCTCGTCTACAAAATAAAGATAATAATAATAATCACACCTCCCTAATATGATGGTACTGAAGATTGAATATCATATAGTAAATGCTGAAGAAATGTTTTCTATTATAATCAGCCTATGCTAGGATAAATGGAAAGAATACAAATACGCTCAAATAATTGTGAAATATATATATTAGAGAGCATCAACATGAAGTAAAAATATAAAGATGACCATCCTACTTGTGTAACCAAAGTTTTTAGAAAAGTCAAAGGAATGCTGAATTCTCACACACAACTGTATTATCAGGATGGTTGGTTTACACAATGAACAGAGTAAGTTGAGGAAGATTCTGCTTTCTGTTCCATCACAGAGCTTCCAAGTCTTCAAGAGGGAGATGTGTAGGTGTGAGAGAGCTGAGGCATGAAATTAGGATCTTATTACAAGTGCAGAAGAAAATCCTAAGAGCATTTGATGCACAAAAGTGTTATGATCTCATTCCTACTTTTCAATGATCACCCTGACTGATGTGAGGGGAAGAGATATGGGATGTGCTGGTGTAGGAATGTTACCAAGAGCAGCTGAGGATATTAAAGTCCTTCAGAAGACAGCACCATGGCCTGAACTATGACCTTGTAGTAAAGATTGTGCAAGTGGTTCTATGTGGGATGAGTGTTGAAAGCGGAGTGAACTCGATTTGCTAAAGGGGAGTGCCTGAAGGGAGTGAGGATTTTTGAACCACTGAACACTTGACTTAGAACAGGATGAAAGCTGTTATGAGAGCCGAATTGTGTTTCCTAAAATTTCATATGTTGACGACTGTTCCTTCAGGACCTCAGAATATGAACATGGATATTAGAAGGCAAGTGGAGTGCTGAAGGCTGCCACTCACCTCTAGGTGCCCAAGCTCCTGCAGCAGTCCTGCTTCTGTCTTTCACCCACCCTCACTCACAGACAGTGTCCCTTTCTGCATTTCCATCACTTCCCTTTTTGTTTTGTCTGTTGAGTGCATAGCTGGTATTTATGGTTTCCTGATAAACTTTATTCATTGCTGACACTGGAGAAGGTCAGAGAAAGGGCCTGAAATGAGTCACCGTTAGGGGCATTTCTGTTCTCTTCCTGTACTCTCCTGCCAAGGACAAGTGAGTCTTGCCTCAGGCTTGAGGCAACCTCAGTTGGTGACTTAATCAGGCAATGTCAGCCTGGCCTCTTTGCTGCTCCTTGTCTCTGACATTCCTTTGTTACCTGATGGTCTAATTTAAGCCACCTAGGCAGGATTGCTCATCTCTAGTTCCTATGGAAAACAATGTCTGGTGAGACCAGAGACACAAATCTCCATAATACAGTGGGATCTGCTGGGACCAAGCAACTACTCTCTTCCTAAGAGAAAACTCATGAAGCTCAGCTAGGACCAATCCACTTTCCATAGAGCCAGAAACAATTGCCAATTAGTAATGTATTCCCCTTTCCAGTACATCTACGTCTATATTTATGCCAGGGAAAATACCAATCTGCCTGGTTCCCTTGCGAGGGCAAAGTTATCCATAGCAAAGTGTTTAGTATTAGGAAGTCTCCCTGTGCTATTACCCGCAAATGTTGAGAAGGGCCAACCAGATTCTCATATAGAAAGCCCAGGATCCACTCATCCAGAATGGTCAAGAGGCCTGTCTTTAGGATTTACTGTTGCTCACACTCTCTATCCCCATCAAACCTCCAACAAAGCTGTCCTCAAATTAACACCAGCCGTGCACAAAATGTGAACAATTACACAAGAAGACACACAGAAGTCTAAGTGGAAAATGGCAGCTGCTGATACTGACTAACCTGTCTATTCCATGAATTGATGAGCAGGGATTTACCAAATGGAAGAATCAGCAGCTAAAAGACGGGTTAGCAATGTAGAACTCTGATAGGGCTTTTTGGAAACACAACATTTATTGTGAAATTTCACAGAGAAGAATGAAGAAAGGCAGTGAGGAGTACTATATCCTATTACACAGAAGATTAAATAAAGGAAATCTCACCAAATTCATGGGAAAAAGTCAGATATATAATAAAAATACACATAATGGTCTTGACTCAGAAAACAAAAATAGGAATAAAAAAGTACTAGAAAGAACTTGCAGAGGAATGCATATCAGTATATTGTAGAAAAAATACTCTTTGTGGAAGAACATTCTGAGAAAACCAATGCCATGCAATTGAGGCTTTAATGGTGGTATCTGATTATCTTATTTGAATATAGATTTGTGGCCACTTAATTATCAGTGGTAGGAGTTTGATACAATACCCAAAATAAATGAAGCAGAGAGTGCATTTTAGAGAATATTTCAGAGAAAGGGAAGAACATGAAGCATGTATTAGTGACATGAGATCGCAAGGCTCCCTCACAGAACTATGTATTCAGTTTTCTCAGGTCTAGAAATTTCCTGGTGGTTTCTGTGTCCATTTTGCTTTAACAACCTCTAATAATAGTTTAAAATACAAGATTTTAGCCTTCCTGTGTTGCACAGCACAAGCCTTGCCTGAACTGAATGAGATCCACAGAAGCTTGAACAATAGCTGTAGCCTGAGCAGGCTGTGGGGCAGCTTTCTGTCATCTATGTGTGCCCAGGAGTGTGCTGTCTTCTCATATCGCACAGAGAGCAGAAACCATCTCTATCGCACCAGCAATATAGCTAAATACAAAAATATCTGTCCACACACATCACAAGAGATGGAAATAGGGCATAAAAAGATCCAGAGATAATGACCATCTTCACTGCTGGCTGTAGCATCGTTGCTCACACACACATAAACAGAAATAAGTAGTCCAGTGAAAAGTGGATAATAGTCTTACCTAAAAGATTGAAACTCTAATGATATCTAAAGTTCAATTTTGACACAGTGCTGATGGCTTGGACACAGTTCCTTCACAACCATCGTTCAAGTCACAGTTGTACCTTTTAGAAATAAGACTCTAACAACATATCTGACCCAACCCATCCCTCTGGGCTAGAGTATCAAAGAAAAATAAGGGATACACCTGACCTGCAGTGAGCAAAACAGAGACAAGTCTCTGAGGTAGTGAGGCCCTTCAGTGTGGAGCTGAAAGCTGCCATTGTTTTGCTTGTCTTTATAAAGGGAGCTGCCCTGTTCCTCCCAGCACAGTGTTGGGAGCAACTCCAGAGCCTCCTGCAAGATGCTGTTGATTCTGCTGTCAGTGGCCCTGCTGGCCCTGAGCTCAGCTCAGAACTTAAATGAAGGTAAAACAGAAGGGGAAGAAGATGCAGTGACTCTGCGTGGGGCTTAGGAGGTGATAATGGTAATTAAGGGGAAGAGAAGAGAATGAAAACCCAGATGGGGCTGCAGAGTTTTCGTGCCTGGGATCAGGAGACCAATTGCACCCTCATTCCACACCAAAGGTTTCTAATTTATTTAATGTACAATGAAATCCATTAAAGAATTTATTCCAGGGGAATGAGAAGGTAAGCTTTGCATTTATAGAAAGATGTGACTGTGCTGTGAAGGATGCAGTGGAAAATGCAAGGCAGATTCAGGCAAGTCCAGCTGTGAACAACCTATACTCAGTAAGTACTGAGGGATGATGGTGGCCTTGCTGTGCAGTGAATCAGCATCGATGATGGAGATAAATACACATCAGAGATTCTGAAGAGACAGAGAATTNAGGTTTCTAATTTATTTAATGTACAATGAAATCCATTAAAGAATTTATTCCAGGGGAATGAGAAGGTAAGCTTTGCATTTATAGAAAGATGTGACTGTGCTGTGAAGGATGCAGTGGAAAATGCAAGGCAGATTCAGGCAAGTCCAGCTGTGAACAACCTATACTCAGTAAGTACTGAGGGATGATGGTGGCCTTGCTGTGCAGTGAATCAGCATCGATGATGGAGATAAATACACATCAGAGATTCTGAAGAGACAGAGAATTGGATGGAACACTTGTCTCTGTCTCACTAGAGATACTGAAATATCAGAGCCAAACATTGTCATTTTCTCTCCCCTACATGAGGTTTTCAATGTGTGGGAGTGGTGTGGGTAAGATTGTATTGAAATGATTACTTCTGGTGACGCCAATTGAGAAAGCATACATACAGAAGCAATATATTAACAGGAGATGGAGGGCATAAGAATACCAAAATATCACATTGAAGTACCTGGCCTGTGTAAACTAAATTAGTAGTAAGTCTTGATGATGCTAGGGAGGGAAAAAAGGGGCTCTTCTATGTTGAGTTCATGGCTGCTGCTCTGTCATAAGAACCCTGCCTCCCCTTACACCTTCCTCCCTTTCAGCAGCTTCACAGACAGTGGCTGATGAGTTAACTTAGGAGATCCATGGGGTGTGGTGAGAAGACCCTTTTCCCTGTAGTACACTTGTGAGTCTTGAAAGATTTGAGACGTACCTTTTCCCATCATCCTGTGCTTCTCTTCTAGATGTCGGCCAGGAAGAATCTTCCTCCCTAATATCAGGTAAATCCCAATTTATTCTCAATCTGTTTTGACTGTCTTTTCCTGCTGATGAATGGATCAGCTCTCCAGTGTCTTCTTATCAACATTAACCTTTCAGGAATTGATTTATATTAGTGCCCCTAATAATACAGGCAATCTTCCCGCAACCTTGATTCTAAGGACTGTGAGCAGGCCACAAAACTGAATGGCAGAGATGCTTGGCTTAGATGTCAGCAGGAGTGTGTTGTCTCATTCCCCGACCAGGAGTGCCTGCTGGGAGATGACAGACAAATGGACAGCATCCTCATTCTGACTCCTCCTTATACTGAGAGTCCCCAACTGCTTTGTTCTTCCCCATTTTCTATTCCAGAGTTCTATGTCTTCACCAAAATGCAAATAAATTAGTGTCTTGTTCCATTTTGTGCGTTTCCTCCTCAGCTTTTACCCTAGCTGATGAAAATTTACTGCAACTATTCAGTGAGTCTTGTGTGGGCTTTTACTCTGTCTTTCTCTTCTGTCTTTCTCCTCCAGAACTTCAACAAGGACAACCCCAACAAGGACAACCCCAACAAGGAGGCAAGAAGCCCCAAGGTCCCCAA
>NW_016815285.1:0-1349 GCF_001698545.2 Rhinopithecus bieti
AAAATTTATTATCTTAAAAATTTTAAGCATACAGTTCAGTGGTAATAATTACATTTACATTCTTTTTTTTTCTTCTTCATCTCTCCTCTCCTCACCCTTACCAGTCTTAGGTAACCACCAACCTACTCTCTGTCTTCATGATATCCATTTTCGCTCCCCAAAATGAGTGAGAACATGTGATATTTAGCTTTGTGTTTGGCCTATTTCATTTAACATAATGACTTCCAGTTTAATCCATGCTGTTGCAAATAAAAGAATTTCATTTTTTTAATGGATGAATAATATTACATTGTGTATATATTCCAAATTTTATTTATCCATTCATCCATTGATGGGTACTTAGATTGATTTCGTATTTTGGCTAGGTGAATGGTGCTGCAATAAACATGGAAGTGCAGATATCTCTTCATTATATCGATTTCCTTTGGGTATATATCTGGTACTGGAATTGCCAGATCATACAGTAGTACTATTTTCACTTTTCGAGGAATTTCCATACTGTTCTCCATAGTGGGTATGCTAAATTACATTTCCACAAACCATATGTAAGAGTTTCCCTTTCTCCACATCCTCACCAGCATCTGTTATCACCTGTAATTTTGATATAAGCCATTTTAACAGAAGTGAGATGATAGCTCATTGTGGTTATGGCTTGCATTCCTCTGGTGATTAGTGATGTTGAACATTTTTTCATATACCTGTTGGTCATTTGTGTGTCTTCTTGTGAGAAATGTCTCTTCAGATCTTTTGCTCATTTTAAACAAGAGTATTTGATTTTGCTATTGAGTTGTTTGAGCTCCTCATATATTCTGGCTATTAATCCCTTGTCAAATGAATAGTTTGCAAATATTTTCTACCACTCTGTATGTTGTCTCTTTACTTTGTTGATGGTTTTCTTTGCTGCATAGAAGCCTCTTAGGTCAATATAATCCTATTTTTTACTTTAGTTGCCTGTGTTTTGAGCTCTTAACATACACACACACCCAAAAAAAATTTTTTCTCTAACTAATATCCTATAGCAATTCCCCAAAGGTTTTGTCTATAGCAATTCCCCAAAGGTTTTTTCTAGTAGTTTCATAGTTTCACAGCTTAGATTTAAATCTGTAATCAATTAAGGTTTCATTTCTGTGTTTGCTGAGAGACAAGGCCCCATTTTCATTCTTCCACGTATAGTTATCCAGCTTTCCCAACATTAGTGACATTGGCCTATTGTTTTGTTGTTGTTGTGTCTTTATCTGGTTTCAATATCAGGGTAATGCTGACCTTATAGAATGAGTCTGTAAGTATTCCCTCTGCTCCAATTTTTTTTTTTTTTTTTTTTTTTTTTTTTTTTTTTAAAATTTAAATAA
>NW_016815285.1:5533-7362 GCF_001698545.2 Rhinopithecus bieti
CAATAACAAAAAGCGAGATTGAAATGCTATTTTAAAATTGCCAAAAAAATCCAGGACCAGACGGATTCACAGCTGAATTGTGCCAAACATTCAAAAGAGAATTGGTATCAATCCTGCTTAAACTATTCCAAAAGATAGAGAAAGAAGGAATCCTCCTTAAATCATTCTATGAAGCCAGTATCACCCTAATACCAAAACCAGCAAAGGACATAACAAAAAAAGAAAACTACAGACCAATATCTCTGAAGAACACAGATGCAAACATCCTCAACAAAACATTAGTTAACCGAATCCAAAAGCATATCAAAAAAAATTTATCCACCATGATCAAGTGGGTTTCATACCAGGGATGCAGGAATTGTTTAATACACACAAGTCAATAAATGTGATACAACACATAAACAGAATTAAAAAAAAAAATATGATCATGTTAGTAGACACAGAAAAAACATTTGAAAAGATCCGACATCCCTTTATGATTAAATCCCTCAGCAAAATTGGCATCGAAGGAACATACCTCGAGATAATAAAAGCCATCTATGACAAATCCACAGCCAACATTATACTGAATCAGGGAAAAGTTGTAAGCATTTTCCCTGAGCACTGGAAAAAGACAAGGATGCCGATTTTCAACACTTCTGTCAAAATCCTAGCCAAAGCAATCAGACAAGAGAAAGATGTAAAGGACATCCAAATCGGTAAAAAAGAAGTCAAACTGTCACTGTTCCCAATGATATTATTGTATACCTAGAAAACCCTAAAGACTCATCTAAAAACTCCTCAATCTGATAAGTGAATTCAGTAAAGTTTCAGGATATAATATCAATGTACACAAATCAATAGTACTGCTATACATCAACAATGACTAAACTGAGAATCAAGTCAAGAACTCAACCCGTTTTACAACAGCTGCAAACAAACAAACAAAAAACTATTTTGAATTATTGGTCAGGGTGCTCATAAATTGCTGTTTAGTTAGGGTAAGTAACTGGATTTTTGCTTTGTCACTTTGTGGCAGTCAGGTTTTCTATTCATGGTTATTTCTTGTAGGTATATGTCTATATCTTGTCTTTAAATGATTAATTGGTTATTTATGTCAGTTTCCTCTGTACAGATTTTACCAAAAAAAAAATGGCAATATTTGCTTAGTAAGTATTTACTGCTCAGTTGCTTTATGCTTTTCACCTCTAGGTCACACCTTAAGCCCAGTTTCACTTTGGCTCTAGTAAATTATATAAGCGCTGCCTGTCCAGAATAGGAAAGATCTAATGGGATTATACAAGCAGTGCAGGAAGGCGGGCTAAAGAAGGGTTTGTGTCCAAGAGACTAGTGAAATGCACCTTATACACCTTGGTGCTGTTGAACAGTCACTCTAATTTGATGTATCCTTTGGCTGAGATACACAGACGTGTTTCCAGGACTGGGGATGGTAGTCCCACTCCCCATTTTGTTTCTGCCTGTCCTCAGGGATATTTCTTCCTTCAGGCAGTTACAATGCTTCCTGTAGGTTAAGGCAAGAACAGATCTCCTGCCAGGGAACTCAGAATGGTGGCAGAGATTGTTTACCACCTCAATCTCATTTTCTCCAGTGTGGAAATTGCGAATTGGGGAAATATTTTTCATACACTTGTTGACAAACAGAATACAAGAGTAGGAGCACTGCAGATGTGGAAGTCTAATTCTCCTAATGTGGAAGCCTAATTCTCAGGATTTTTCCACTTCTCTGCAGCCCTGGGATCTGTCTCATCCCTATATTTGAGTTCTGGGTTGTTTCTGTTGAAAAACTTGGTGCTGAAGGCCGGGCGCGGTGGCTCAAGCCTGTAATCCCA
>NW_016815286.1:0-1257 GCF_001698545.2 Rhinopithecus bieti
GCCAGCAGTAAAGATAAATACTTTGTCATGACTTATACCATAAATTTCTTAGAAGCAAATGTTCTAATTACATGAAATTTTATATGATTCACTTACATAATTATAGCTTCAAATGCACTATTTATATGATGCAATATTCAAATTATAACAGTGGACTATTTAGCTTTTCAGGAGAAGAGAAATAATTCTCAAAATGGTAAAATAAACACATCTGCAGTACATTGGGTCATAATTTATTATATATTTTTGATGCTTGAGAAAATAACATAATGTGAGGAAACATTCTGAAGGTAGCAATCTTGGGAAGGGTAGAGGTCTCAAAAGATGGGTATCCACCCATCCAAAGTACCTTAGAGTTGGGGAAAATACCCATTTGAGACTAGGATATTATTCTCGGGAAAAACACCCTGTTGAGACTAGGATATTATTCTCCATCTACTCCTCAGGTTTCCAAGCAGAGAAGCTTTGAGGAAGAAGCCAGTGTGCCCTTGGTATTCATTGTTGACCAACTGAAGAAGAAAACCCACAAAGTTATATCTCTTAGGAGTTGATATCTGAAGTCATACCTTTAAAGATTAGGGGAATTGCTAGATTCCTTGGTAATCTGAGTAATTAAAAATTTAAAATGTATAGGGATAGCTTTGTGTCCATTAAACAAACTTATTTATTGCTATTAGTGGGTATAACACAATTTGATGCTGTCACATACAGTTAATTTTGACAGGATGAATATTTCCTACATGTGGTCAATTTTTTCTCTAAACTTGGCTTATTCCACATACCTTATTAACAAGGAAGTCTCCACATTTTTAAGCAATAGATATTTTCAGTTGAACAAATGTTTTAAGCCTTTATTTGTACTTTTATCATTTTTTAAAAATTGCATTGAGGTTTTGAATGGAAACATTTGTTTCTTGGTTTGTCATTGCATTTTTAGGAAGAAATGTAACCCTTGTTTTGCAATATTCTGAAAAAGAAGTCTGTTACATCTTTTACTGATGCTGTTTTTACAAGACATAGAAATCTTAAACAAAAATGAACTGCATAATGTAAATTTCTTCATAGTTACAAAAACAAAATTATAAAGGACTAAATTTTGATGTCAAAAAACATTCACCAACAAAAGCTTGCATAAATGAATTACTATCCATGTTATTTCTCAATTCTCTGTCCTCCAGAGTGGTCAGAATAAAACCCCGTAATAAAATGGGACTGTGTGTTTATCATTGGAAACAACTAGGAAGGGGAGGCAGGGAA
>NW_016815286.1:3384-14502 GCF_001698545.2 Rhinopithecus bieti
ATATACCCAAAGGATTATAAATCATGCTGCTATAAAGACACATGCACACGTATGTTTATTGTGGCACTATTCACAATAGCAAAGACTTGGAATCAACCCAAATGTCCATCAGTGACAGACTGGATTAAGAAAATGTGGCACATATACACCATGGAATACTATGTAGCCATCCAAAAAGGATGAGTTTGTGTCCTTTGTAGGGATATGGATGCAGCTGGAAACCATCATTCTTAGCAAACTATCGCCAGAACACAAAAACAAACACCGCATGTTCTCACTCATAGGTGGGAACTGAACAATGAGATCACTTGGACACTGGAGGGGGAACGTCACACACTGGGGCCTCTTGTGGGGAGGGAGGAAAGGGGAGGGTTAGCATTAGGAGATATACCTAATGTAAATGATTAATGGGTGCATCATACCAACATGGCTCATGTATACATATGTAACAAACTCGCATGTTGTGCACATGTACCCTAGAACTTAAAGTGTATTTAAAAAAACAAACAAACAAAAAAACCCCCGAATGTTCTGTATATGTATCCTGGAACTTAAAATAGAATTTTTTAAAAAAACTGAAATGTTCAGTCTTTGTTTCAGCAAATGTAAAGGTCCAGAAGGAGTGGGTTCATTTGATGTAGGTGCTGAAAAAATATTTATTTCTAGCACTAAATGAGTAATGTTCATATTGTTTCATTATGAAATCTCCTTGAAGATTCCTGCCAGCTTTCAGTTCAGTAGCCACAGTGCAAAAAAGAAGTAATAATAACATATAGTAGAACTGTAGCAATAGCAAAAGGGAAAAGAGATATGACAAAGTGAAAATTCAAAGGACTTCTCAACTCATTAGAGGTAGTAGAGTAAAATAAAAATAAAACAACACTGGGGTTTCAAATGAAGAAATAATATGCTCATAAATATTTAAGTTGTTATGGTAATAGTTTTTAATAAAGTCAGATACTTAATGAACTCAATCAGTTTACTGGCTTTCTGTTGATTTTTACTTGGACAATGTGTGTTATATTGTTAACTGGTTTTATTATTAAGACCTAAACATTACTATAAGTAGCATCATATAAGGGTAGTTACTGGAGATGCCCATAATATTTTACTTTTTATTTATTTATTTATTATTGTTATTATTATTACTATTATTTGAGATGGAATCTTACTGTGTGGCCCAGGCTGCAGTGCACTGCTGCGATCTTGGCTCACTGCAAGCTCCACCTCCTGGGTTCAGCCATTCTCCTGCCTCAGCCTCCCGAGTAGCTGGGACTACAGGTGCCCACCACCATGCCTGGCTAATTTTTTTTTTTTTTTTTTTTTTTTTTTTTAGTAGAGACGGGGTTTCACTTAGCCAGGATGGTCTCGATCTGACCTCGTAATCCGCCTGCCTTGGCCTCCCAAAGTGCTGGGTTTACAGGCGTGAGCCACCACACCCGGCCCATAATACTTTACTTTTAAAAGTGCTTTTATCCTAAAGGAATGTTAAATAACTATCTGCTATGTAATTTTAACCTAATAACAACCTCAAGAGCTAGAAAACTGTTATTCACATTTTTATATAACTGATAAAGAAACCTGGGCACAGATAAATCAAATAACTCAACAGCACACATTCTTTAGAGGCAGAGACCAGGTGAGGATGCAGCCCAGCTGGTGCTCAGAAAAGCAGTTGCTTTCTCACAGGACTGGAGATTACGTGGGCTTGGTAAAGCACAGGTAGATGTCTCATAGGGAATACTTGATGCATCTTTCCTCCAAGCTTAAGGCTCCTGAGATTTTAGATACATTGGGGGCCTGAGACAGGGATGGAAAGGGTGGGAAATGAGAGCAATGGGGCCAGGTAGTCTCTCCTTCACAAGTCCTAACCAAAAAAACACAGAGAAACACACTTTAAACCCAAATAACTAAAACTTCTATTAACCAGTTAACACTAGCATGAATTTGTGGGAACATAAAAGGAGATAAAAAAGAGAGAGAGAGAGAGAGAGAGAGAGAGAGAGAGAGAGAGAGAGAGAGAGAGAGAGAGAGAGAAGACACGAAGAAGAAGAAAAAGAGCACTGACAGGTCCAGACATCAGCAAGATGGTGGAATAAAATTTTCCAGTGCTTATCCCCACACAGTAACATCAATGTGAATAACTATCTACACACTAAAACATCTTCACAAGAACTAAAGAAACCAGATGAGACATTACAACATCTGGGTGTAGCACAGAAATAAGAAAAGATGCAATAAAAGGACAGTAAAGACAGTTATGCATTATCCATGTCACCCCTCCCCAAACCCCAAGCAGCATAGTGCACAGGGAGAGATACCCTCTGCTTGGGAGAAGAAGAGGGAAATGAGCACTAGACTTTGCCTTGGACCTCAGCACTGGGTCTGCCCTAACAAAGCCCAGTGCTGTGCAGGCTAGAATACTCAGACTCCAGACTGGTACCCATATACTGAGCCTCCAAGCCCAACCTGGTCTCCAGATGCATGCCAACACTAGGCTTGCCTCCAGAGACTCAGGGTCTAGGCATGCCCCAGGACCAGACTGGCCCCAGCAGCTATGGGCTCTGGACCACCAGCAGTACTAAGCTGATCTCACAGCCGCCCTAGGCTTCAGGCCAGCCCCCATGAACTCAGCCTCCAGGCTGGCTCTGAAAATAGTCTCCAGGCCCACTGAGCATTATGCCATCCCTCACAGTCACAGGCTCCAGGCCTGTCCAAGATTTCAGATCAGCCCAGAGGCAGGTCAGCCCAGAGCCAGGTCAGCCCATATAGCCTCACACTTCAGGCCCACCTTAGCACCGGATTGGCACTCCTGGTCTCAGGAACTAGGCTGGCACCTGTGGATATAAGTCCCTGGACTGCCCAATGCCAGGCCAGTCCCTGTGGCCCTATCCTCCAGGCTGGCCCCTGTAGCCCCATGCTCCAGCAGACTTAGGGTCCTGGCTCATCCCATTAGACCCCAGTGCTTGACCAGCCTCCAGAGACCCAGGTTCCAGGCCAACCTACATAGCTTCATTACCAAGGCCTTGAAAACCTAGTCTCCAGGCAAGTACCCAGCCTGCAAGCTCCTCCCCAGGAAACTGAGGCTCCAGATCAGCCCCCGCAGACCCAGGCTCCATGCTTTCCCCAGCGCCAGGCAAGCTCCAGGCTCCAGGACGATCTCCATGGCCCCAGACTCCAGTAGACCTTGGGTTCAGGGATACTCCAGTAGATCCAGGGTCCAGGATTATCCCTCATGACTCAGGCTCTAGGCCAATTCCCACAGACACAAAACTCAGCACTGCCTCCATGGACTCAGGCTTTAGACCCACCCTAGAGCAAGGCCAACAAACATGGACTCAAGCTCCAGGCCTGTCCCAGTGGACCCAGGTGCCAGGTCAATCCCAAGACCTACCTGATTTTTGCAGACTCTTGCTCAAGGACCACCAAAGAACCAGGTCAGCCCCTACAGACCCAGACTTCAGGCTGGCTCCTAAGGACACAGGCTCTGAGCCCAATAGACCCAAGCTCTGAGCCCAACCCCTCACACCCAATCAACAGGTACATGCTAATGGATCCAGGCTCAAGATCCAATTCCACATACTCAGGCACTGGGCCCATCCAACTTCTGACCAAGGTACCAGATCAGCCTTCCTGAGGACTCCAGCTGCAAGCCTGCCAGCAGACTATGCCAGACAGCCTGCCCAGAATCTCTGGATGAGCTGACTGGTGAAGGGCTTTCCCAAAGTCAGTATGTAAAAACAAATAAAATGCCACTTCTTCAAATGTGCAGATCATATCAAGCATCTTTTCCAACCACAATAGTATAAAACTCAAATTCCATAACAGGAGGAATTTTGGAAAGTTCACAAATACATAAAAAGTAAACAACATGTGAAAGGAGGGATCATGGCGGATGGGAGACAGGACTAGATTTCAGCTTCAACTTGGATGGACAGAGGGGCATGTGGAAGCTTGCATCATGAGCTTTTGCTCCAGAACAACTGCAAGAATAAATCAGAAAACCTGAGAGGACCCACAGACCCCTGTTGAAGGAAGCAAATTGTTCCTGCAGGACCTGGGAGACATCCCAAATACTGTGCTTGTATCTGTGGCTGGCAGACTCACAGATGGTTCACATCACAGGACTCTGTGAAGAAAATCCCCAGTACCAGTCTGGAGCCTGGTAGACTCACTGGGTAGCTAGATCCAGGGGAGAGATAATAATCCCTACAGCTTGGCTCCCAGGAAGCCACATAAATACAAAAAGGGGGAGAGTACTTCATAAAGGGAACACCCTATGAGACAAAAGAATCTGAACAACAGTCTTCGGCCCTAGACCTTCCCTCTGACAGAGACTACCTAAATGAGAAGAAACCAGAAAACCAACTCTAATATGATAAAACGAGGTTCTTTAACACCCCCCAAAAATCACACTAGCTCATCAGCAATGGCCCCAAACCAAGAAGAAATCCCAGATTTACCTGAAAAAGAATTCAGAAGGTTAGTTATTAAGTGAATCAGGGAAGCATCAGACAAAGGTGAAGCCCAATGTAAGAAATTCCAAGTGAAGGGAGAAATATTCAAGAAAACAGCATTAAAAAAAAAAAAAAAAAAAAAAAAAAAAAAAAAACAATCAAAACGTCGGGAAACAATGGACACACATAGAAATGCAAAATGTTCTGGAAAGTCTCAGCAATAGAATTATACATGTAAAATAAAGCACTTCAGAGTCTGAAGACAAGGTCTTTGAATTAACCAAATCCAACAAAGACAAAGAAAAAAGAATAAGAAAATATGAACAAAGACACCAAAAACCCTAGTATTATGTTAAACAACCAAACCTAAAAATAATTGATATTCCTGAGGAAGAAGAGAAACCTAAAAGTTTGGAAAACATATTTGGGGGAATAATCGAGGAAAACTTCCCTGGACTTGCTAGAGACCTAGACATCAAAATACAGGAAGCACAAAGAACACCTGGGAAATTCATCACAGAATATAATCACCTAGGCATTGTCATCAGGTTATTGAAAGTTAAGACAAAGGAAAGAATCCTAAGAGCTATGAGACAAAGCATGAAGTAACCTATAAAGGAAAAAATATCTGATTAACATCAGATTTCTCAGCAGAAACCTTACAAGCTAAGAGGCATTGGGACTCTCTCTTCAGCCTCCTCAAGCAAAACAATTATCGGCCAAGGATTTTGTATCCAGTGAAACTAAGCTTCATAAATGAAGGAAAGATACAGTCTTTTTCAGACAAACAAATGCTAAGAGAATTCAATACTACCAAACCAGCACTACAAGAACTGCTAAAAAAAAAAAAAAGGAGCTCTAAATATTGAAGTCAATCCTGGAAACACATGAAAACAGAACCTCTTTAAAGCATAAATCTCACAGGACCTATAAAACAAAAATACAATTTAAAAAACAAACAAAAAAAAAGAAGGTATAGAGGCAACAAATAGCATGATGAATAAAATGATACTTCACATCTTAATACTAACATGCAATGTAAATGGCCTCAATGCTCAAATTAAAAGATACAGAATTGCAGAATGGATAAGAATTCACCAACCAATTATATGCTGCCTTCAAGAGACTCATCTAACACATACCAACTCATACAAACTTAAGGTAAAGGGGTGGAAAAAGACATGATGCAAATGGACACCAAAAGTGAGCAGGAGTAGCTATTCTTATATCAGACACAACAAACTTTAAAGCAACAGCAGTTAAAAAAAATAAAAAAAGAAGAGGGACATTATATAATGATAAAAGGCCTTGTCCAGCAGGAAAATACCACAATCCTAATCCTAACTACATATGAACCTAACACTGGAGTTCCCACATTTATAAAATGATTAATAGTAGATGTAAGAAATTAGATAGACAGCAACATAATAATAGTGAGGGACATCAATACTCCACTGACAGCACTAGAGTGGTCATTAAGACAGAAAATCAACAAAGAAACAATGGATTTAAACTATACCCTGGAATAAATGGATTTTATTGACAAATACAGAACATTCTATCCAACAACTGCAGAATATACATTCTATTTAACAGTGCATGGAACTTTCTCCAAGATAGACCAAATGATAGGCCACAAAACAAACCTCATACCTTTAAGAAAATCAAAATTATATCAAGCACTCTGTCAGATCACAGTGGAATAAAACTGGAAGCTCCAAAAGGAACCTCCAAAACCATACAAATACATGGAAATTAAATAACCTGCTCTTGAATGATCATTGGGTCAAAGATGAAATCAAGATGGAAATTTTAAAAAAATTATTCAACTGAATGAACATAGTGACACAACCAATCAAAACCTCTGGGGCATAGCAAAGGCAGTGCTAAGAGAAAAGTTCATAGCCCAGAACACCTATATCCAAAAGTCTGAAAAAGCACAAACAGACAATCTAGGGTCACACATCAAGGAACTAGAGAAACAAGAACACACCAAACCCAAAAAACTAGCAGAAGAAAGGAAATAACCAAGATCAGAGTAAATAAAATTGAAACCATAAAAACAATACAAAAGATAAATAAAACAAAAAGCTGGTTCTTTGAAAAGATAAATAACATTGGTAGATCATGAGCAAGATTAACCAAGAAAAGAAGACAGAAAATTGAAATAAGCTCAATAAGCAATGAAACAGGAGATATTACACGTGACACCACAGAAATACAAAAGATCATTCAAGGTTACTATGAACACCGTTATGCAGATAAACTAGAAAACCTAGAAGAGATGGATAAATTCTTGGAAAGATACAACTGCCCTAGCTTAAATCAGGAAGAATCAGATACCTTGAACAGACTAATAAAAAACAGTGAGATTGAAATTGCAATTAAAACATTACCAACAAAAAAATTTCAAGACCAGACTGATTCACAGTAGAATTCTACCAGACATTCAAGGAAAACTTTGTACCAATCCTACTGACACTATTCCACAAAATAAAGAGGGAACCTTACCCAAATCATTCCATTAAGCCTGTATCACCCTAATATGAAAATCAGGAAAGGACATAATCCCAAAAAGAACTAAAGACCAATATGCCAGATGAACATAGATGCTAAACTCCTTAATAAAAATGCTAGCTAACGAAATCCAAAAACACATAAAACAGATAAGGCCAGGTGCAGTGGCTCACGCCTGTAATCCCAGCACTTTGGGAGGCCAAGACACGCAGATTACCCATAGTCAGGAGTTCCAGACCAGTCTGGACAACATGGCAAAACCCCATCACTACTAAAAATTAAAAAAAAAAAAAATAGCTGGGCATGGTGGTGCTTGCCTCTAGTCCCAGCTATTCAGGAGGGTAAGGCAGAAGAATCACTGGAACCTGGGAGGTGGAAGTTGCAGTGAGCCATGATCACACTGGTGCACTCCAACCTGGGTGACATTAAAAAAAAAAATAAAATAATAATAATAATAATAATAATAATAATAATAATAATTCACCATGATCAAGTGGGTTTCATACCAGAGATGAAGGGACGGTTTAACATACACAAATCAATAAATGTGATACACCACATAAACAATATTTTAAAAGTCACTTGATCATCTCAATAGAGGCAGAAAAAGCATTTGACAAAATCCAGCATCCCTTTATGATTAAAACTCTCAATAATATCGGCAAGCAAGGAACATACCTCAATATAATAAAAGCCATCTATGACATATCCATAATCAACATCATACTGAATAGGGAAAAATTGAAAGCATTCCCTTTGAGAACTGGAACAAAACAAGGATGCCCACTGTCACCACTTATCTTCAACATAGTACTGGAAGTTTTAGCCAGAGAAATCAGACAAGAGAAAGAAACAAAGAACATTCAAATTAGTAAAGAGGAAGTCAAATTGTAACTGTTGGCTGATGATATGATTGTTTACCTAAAGACTACTCCAGAAAGCTCCTAGAACTGATAAAATAATTCAGCAAAGTTTCTGCATACAAAATTCATGTACACAAATCAGTAGCTCTGCTGTATACCAACAGTGACCAAGTGGAGAATCAAATAAAGAACTCAACCCCCTTTACAACAGCTGCAAAAAACAAACAAACAAACAAACAAACAAACAAACAAAACTTAGGAATATACCTAACCAAGAATGTGAAAGAGCTCTACAAGGAAAACTACAAAACACTGTTGAAAGAAATCACAGATGACACAAACAAATAGAAACACATTCCATGCTCGTGGATAGGTAGAATCAATATTGTGAAAATATCCATACTGCCAAAAGCAATCTACAAATTCAACACAATTCCCATCAAAATACCACCATTATTCTTCACATAATTAGAAAACAAAATTCTAAAATTCTTTTGGAACAAAAAAAGAGCCCTTGTAGCCAAAGCAAGACTAAGTAAAAAAGAACAAATCTGGAGGCATCACATTACCTAATTTCAAACTATACTATAAAACCATAGTCACCAAAACAGCATGGTACTGGTATAAAAATAGGCACATAAACCAAGGAAACAGAAGCATAGAACCCAGAAATAAAGTCAAATAGTTACAGCCCACAGATCTTTGACCAAGTGAACAAAAACCTAAAGTGGGGAAGAAACAACCTTTTCAAGAAATGTTGCTGGGATAATTGGCTAACCACATGTAAGAGAATGAAATTGGATCCGCATCTCTCACCTCATACATAAATCAACTCAAGATGGATTAAGAATTAAATCTAAGACCTGAAACTAAAATTCTGGAAGATAGCATTGGAAAACCCTTCAAGACATTGGTTTAGGCAAGAATTTCATGACCAAGAACCCAAAAGCAAATGTAATGAAAACAAAGAAAAATTGCCGGGAATTAGTTAAAGAACTTTTGCACAGCAAAAGGAACAGTCAGCAGAGTAAACAGACAACCCATGGAGTGGGAAAAAGTTTTTAATAATCCATACATCTGACAAAGAAATGATATCCAGAATCTACCAGGAACTCAAATAAACAAGAAAAACAAACAATCCCATCAAAAAGTGGGCTAAGGACATGAATAGAAAATTCTCAAAAGAAGATATACTAATAGCCACCAAGCATATAAAAAATGCTCAACATCACTAATGATCATGGAAATTCAAATCAAAACCAGCATGTTATACCACCTTACTCCTGCAAGAATGGCTATAATCAAAAAATAGTAGATTTTGGCATGGATGTGGTGAACAGGGAATACTTCTACACTGTTGGTGGGAATGTAAACTAATGCAATCACTATGGAAAATTGTGGAGATTCCTTTAAAAACCAAAAGTAGGATTACCACTTGATTCAGCAATCCCACTACTGGGTATCTGCCCAGAGGAAAAGAAATCATTATACAATAAAAGATGGTTGCAAACGCATGTTTACAGCAGCACAATTCACAATTGCAAAAACATGAATCCAACCCAAATGCCTATCAATCAAGTGGATAAAGAAACTGTGGTGTATATATACAGTGGACTACCACTTGATCATGAAAATGAATGAATTAATGGCATTCACAAAGACCTGGATGAGATTGGGGACTGTTATTCTAAGTGAAGTAACTCAGGAATGGAAAACCAAACATCATATGTTCTCATTCATATGTGGGAGTTAAGCTGTGAGGATGTAATGGCATAAGAATGACACAATGGATTTTGGGGACGTAGGGGAAAATGGTGGGAAGGGGGATAAAAGACTACAAATAGGGTGCAATGTATACTCTTCTGGTGATGGGTGCACCAAAATCTCACAAATCATCACTAAAGAACTTACTCATGAAACCAAACACCACTTGTTCCCCAATAACCTATGGAAATAAAAAATTAAAATAATAATAATAATAAAATAGAAAAAAATCCAAAGAGGGCATATGTAGCTATTGAATGGAAATAAATAGAACCCTTATTATAATAACACTATTATGAGGGTAAATTAAGGAGCCCGTGTATGTGTAGTATGTCTTCAAAATGCTATTGTGATTTATATTAATAAATTATTATCAATTAAATAAAAAATAAAAAAGTAAACATGCTCCTGAACAAAAGTGCATCAAAGAAGAAATGAAAACAGAATTTTTTTTAAAATCTTGAGACAAATGAAAATTGACATGCAACATACCAACCCTTACAAAATTCAGCAAAAACAGTTCTAAGAAAAAAGCTTTCAGTAATTAATGCCTACATTAAAATGAAGAAAGATCTTAAATAAACAACATAACTTTACACCTCAAGGAGCTAGAAGATAATAAAGGTTAGAAAAGAAAGAAATGAAAAAGAGACTAGAAAACACTAAAAGAAAAAAAAAATCAATGTATGTAAGAGTTGGGTTTTTGAAAGCATAAAACAGAATCAACAACCTTTAGTTAAACTAACAGATAATCAAAGAGAATCCTCAAAATCAGAAATGGAAGAGAAGACATTACAAACAATATGATAAAACTGCAAAGGATCATACGTGACCACTAAGAACAACTATGTATCAACAAATTAGACAACCTAGAAACGTAGGTAAATTCCTAGACACATACAACCTAACAAGACTGAATAAGGAAGAAACATAAAATCTGAACAGATCAATAACAAGTAAGGAGATTAAATCACTAATAAAATTTCTCCAATCAAAGGAAAGCCCAAGAACTGATGCCTTTACTGCTAAATTCTACCAGATATTTAGAGAGAAACTAATATTAACCCTTCTCAAACTCTTCCAAAAAATTGAAGACATAATACCAAAGCCAGTGGACACCACAGTGGACACAACAGGAAAATAATAGAAAAGAAAATTAAGGTCAAAATCTCTGATGAACATAGATATAAAAAGTCCTCAACAAAATACTAGCAAGATGAATTCAGTAGCCCATTAGAAGGTTTATTCATCAAGATCAAGTGTGATTTATCACAGAACTGCAAGGATACTTCAATACACACAAATTTATAAATTTGATATACCACACTGACAGACAAAAGACAAAACCAGTTGATCACCTAAATAGATGCAGAAAAGCATTCAACAAAATTCAACATCCCTTCGTAATAAAAACTTTCATCAATTTAGGTATAGAAGGGAGGTACCACAAAACAATAAAGGCCATATATGAAAAACCTACAGCTAACATCATACTCTACTCAACAGTAAAAAGATGA
>NW_016815286.1:14810-15768 GCF_001698545.2 Rhinopithecus bieti
AAAAAACTATTGGGAAAATAAATCTAGAAAACATTTCAATTTATAATAGTTACACAAAAAGTAAAATGCTTAGGAATAAATGTAACCAAGGTCAAAAGCTCTACACTGATAACTATAAAACATTGATAACAAACTGAAAATGATACAAATGAATAAATGAAAAGCTATCCTGTGTTCATAGATTGAAATCATTAATATTGTTAAAATGTCCATACTACTCAAAGCAATCTATATATTCAATGTAATCCCTATCAAAATTCCAATGACATTTTTTCACAGAAATATTAAAAGGAATCCTAAAACCCATAACGGACCACAAAAGGTGTCAAACACCCAAACGAATCTTAAGCAAAAATCACAAAGCTGGAGGCATCACACTACCTGACCTCAAAGTAAACCTCAAAGCTATAGCAACCAAAACAGCATGCTATTGGCATTAAAACAGACATATAGGCCAACACAGAAAAATAATCTAGAAATAAATCCAAACACTTATAGTCAAATAATTTCCCATAAAGTTACCAGGAATGCGTAATGGAAAAAGGAAAGTCTCCTCCATAAGTGGTGTGGGCAAAATTGCATATCCATATGCAGAAGGATAAAACTACACTCTTATTTCACACAATATGAAGAAATCAACTCAAATGGATTAAAGATTTAATGATAAGACAGAAGACTCTAAAAGTAATGGAAGATAACATAGAAGACTAGTTTCTTGACATTGGTGTTGGCAATGATTACTTGAATATAATACCAAAAGCACAGTCAACAGAAACAAAGCAGACAAATGAAACTATGTCTAACTAAAAAGCTTCTGCGCAGCCAAGTAAACAATCAACACTGTGAAAAGACAACCTATGAAACGGGATAAAACATTTGTAAACCATACACCTGATGAGAGGATAATATCCACAATATATAAGAAACTCAGGGAGCAAGATGGCCGAATAGGAACAGC
>NW_016815287.1:0-429 GCF_001698545.2 Rhinopithecus bieti
ATATTTTGGATCACATTGAAGCCTATGGTGACAAAGGAAACATCCTCAGATAATAACTAGAAAAAAGATTCTGATAAAGTTCTTTGTGATGTCTGAATTCATCTCACAGAGTTACCTTCCCTTTCATGGAGCAGTTTGCTAACACTGTTTTCGTGGAATCTGCAAAGTGATATTTGGGATGCATTGAGGCCTATAGTGATAAACGAAATATCATCATATACAAACTAGAAAGAAGTTTTCTGAGAAACTACTTTGTGATGTGTGAATTCATCTCAAACAGTTACATCATTCTTTTCATTGAGCAGTTTGATAACACAGCTTTCGTGAAATCTGCAATAGGATATTTGGGAGAGCATTGAAGCCTATGGTGATAAAGGAAATACCCTCAGATAAAAACCAAAAAGATGCTTTCTGAGAAACGGCTTTGTG
>NW_016815288.1:0-725 GCF_001698545.2 Rhinopithecus bieti
AATATCCTCAGATGAAAACTAGGAAGAAGGTTTCTGACATAGTATTCTCTGATGTGTGAATTCCTCTCACAGAGTTACACTTTCTTTTCATTCAGCAGTCTGTTACCACTCTTTTTGGGGAATCTGAGAAGGGATAATTTTTATCACATTGAAACCTACGCGGACAAAGGAAATATAGCCAAATACAAACTAGAAAGAAGCTTTCTGAGAAACTTCTTTGAGATGTGTGAATTCACCTAACAGAATTACACCTTTATCTTCATGGATGACTTTCCTAAAAGTGTATTCCTGTAGTATGAAAAGTGATATTTTGGAGAGCACTGAGGCATATGGTAAAAAAGGAAATATTCTCAGATGAAAACTAGAAAGAAGGTTTCTGAGAAACTGTTCTCTGATGTGTGAATTCTTCTCACACATTTACATATACTATCCATGGGGCAGTCTGTTACCACTACTTTTGGGGAATCTGAGGAGGGATAATTTTTATCACAGTGAAGCCTATGCTGACATAGAAATATCCTCAATTAAAAACGAGAAAGAAGGTTTCTGAGAAGCCTCTTTGTGATGTGTGAATTCACCTTACAGAATTACACCTTTCTCTTCATGGAGGAATTTGCTAACACTGTCTTCTTGTATTATGTAAAGTGATATATTTGAGAGCTCTGAGGCATATGGTGAAAAGGAAATATTCTCAGATGAAAACTAGAAAGAAGATTTCTGAGAAA
>NW_016815289.1:0-871 GCF_001698545.2 Rhinopithecus bieti
TAGTTATAATAGAGGTATAAAACATAGACATAATAGATATAATAGATATAGGTATTAAATATAGAAATAATAGACATAATAGATAATAGTATAAAATTTAGACATAATATATATAATAGATATAGGTATGAAATATAGACATAAAAGATATAATAGATATAGGTATAAAATATAGACAAATTGATATAATAGATATAGGTTTAAAATACATACATAATAGATATAGGTATAAAAGGTAGACATAAATATAACAGATATAGGTATAAAATATAGACATAATAGATATAGGTATAAAATATAGACATAAAAGATATAATAGATATACCTATAAAATAAAGACATAATAGATATAGGTAAAAAATATAGACATAGTGGATATAATAGAGAGAGGTATAAAATATAGACATAATACATATAAGAGATATTGGTAGAAAATACAGATATAAAAGATATAGGTATAAGATATAAACGTAATAGATATAGTGGATATACGTATAAAATATATACATAATCGCTATAATAGATATAAGTATAAAGTAAGGACATAATAGATGTAATACATATAGGAATTAAATATAGACCAAAAAGATATAATAGATATAGGTAAAAAATATAGACATAAAAGATATAGGCATAAAATATAGACCTAATAGATATAATAGATATAGGTATAAAATATAGACGTAATAGATATAATAGTTATAGTTATAAAACATAGACATTATAAATATAATAGATATAGTTATAAAATATAGATATAATAGATATAGGTATAAAATATAGACATAATATATATAATATATAGAGGTGAAAAATATAGACATAATAGATGTAATAGATAGAGGTATAAAATATAGACATCATAGATATA
>NW_016815290.1:0-993 GCF_001698545.2 Rhinopithecus bieti
TGAGAAACTTCTTTGTGATCTGGGATTCATCTCACAGAGTTACAACTTAGACCTCAGGAAGCAGTTTGCTAACACTTTTTCGTGGAATCTGCAAAGTGATATTTGGGAGCCCATAGGGTCCCATGGTGAAAAAGGAAATATCCTCACATAATAACTAAAGAGAAGCTCTCTGAGAGGTTGCTTTCTGATGTGTGACTTTATCACACAGAGTTCCACCCTTCCCTACTTGGAACAGTTTGCTAACACTCTTGTCGTGGATTCCGCACAGTGATGTTTGGGTGCTCATTGAGGGCTACGATGAAAAAGGAAATATCCTCAGATGAAAACTGGAAAGAAGCCTTCTGAGAAACTGCATTACCATGTTTGAAAGCAACTCACAGAGTTACACGTTTCTCTTCAGTGATCAGTTTGCCAACACAGTTTACTGGAAATCTGCAATGGGATACTTCTTAGTGCAATGAAGCTTACCGTGACAAAGAAATATCCTCAGATGGAAACTATAACGAAGCTTTCTTAGAACCTTCTTGGTGATGTGTGAATTCGTCTCACTGAGTTACACTTATGTTTCGTGGAGCAGTCCATTAACAGTGTCTTTGAGGAACCTGAGAAGGGCTTCTTGGATCGCATTTAGGCCTACGTTGATAAAGGAAATATCATCGGTTGAAAACGTGAAAGAAGCTTTCTGAGAAACTTCTTTGTGATCTGTGAATTCATCTCACAGAGTTCCTGCTTAGACCTCAAGAAGCAGTATGCTAACACTCTTTTCGTGGAATCTGCAAAGTGATATTTGGAGCCCATAGGGGCTCATGCTGATAAAGGAAATTTCCTCACATTATAACTAGAGAGAAGCTTTCTGAGAGATTTCTTTCTGATGTGTGACATCATCATACAGACTTCCACCCTTCTCTTCTTGGAACAGTTTGCTTACACTATTGGCGTGGATTCTGCAGAGTGATATTTTGGAGCTCATTGAGGGCTATGGTGAAAAAGGAA
>NW_016815291.1:0-428 GCF_001698545.2 Rhinopithecus bieti
GGGAGCTCCACACCTGCACACCTCCCTCTCACCTGCTCCTCTACCTGCTCCACCCTCAATCCACCAGAACCATGGGCTGCTGTGGCTGCTCTGGAGGCTGTGGCTGCTCTGGAGGCTGTGGCTCCGGCTGTGGGGGCTGTGGCTCCGGCTGTGGGGGCTGTGGCTCCAGCTGCTGTGTGCCCATCTGCTGCTGCAAGCCTGTGTGCTGCTGTGTGCCAGCCTGTTCCTGCTCCAGCTGTGGCTCCTGTGGAGGCTCCAAGGGGGGCTGTGGCTCCTGTGGAGGCTCCAAGGGGGGCTGTGGTTCCTGTGGGGGTTCCAAGGGGGGCTGTGGTTCTTGTGGGGGTTCTGCCATCACTTCATTCCCATCCTGTGATATCAGCCCCAGGAATGTAGATGAGCCCAGCAAAGTCAGCCCATTCCTGTGAGTG
>NW_016815292.1:0-429 GCF_001698545.2 Rhinopithecus bieti
GCTCGCTCTCCTCCAGCCCCCCAAACGTGTCCTCATCCCCCTCTGGGCCTGCTCAGCCAAGCTTTTTCCACGGGGACCCTTTGGAAGCCACTCCACCCTGGTGAAACCTTCCATTCCTGTACTCCACACAGTGGAAATGGCCTTTCTGAGGCCCCTCAGGAGACAAATCCTCATTGCCTGAGTCCCCAACAGTCTTGCTGTGTCGCCTTTACTGCTTGACTCCTTCAGGGTGCAGGGATTGCATCTGCCTTTTGGGAACACGGGAAAGTAAGCCCCCACTTTCCTTACCGCCAGAATCCACACTTCCTTCTCACGCCAATCACATCACAGGTCCAGGCTGAAAAGCAAGAGAAAAGCAGCGTCGCTCTCGCTCACTCCAGACCAAAGTGCGAAGTGGGTGGGCTGCCCTGGTCGACACGGTAGCCACGG
>NW_016815293.1:0-429 GCF_001698545.2 Rhinopithecus bieti
TGATAGTAAACTTCTCAATGAAGAGACCACTGTAACACCACACAAAGCAGTTTCACAGAAAGCATCGTTCTAGTATTTGTATGAGTATATTACCTTTTTCAAGATATTCCTCAATGCACTCATGAATATCCCTTTTCAGATTCCACGAAAATAGCATTAGCAAACTCCTCTATGAAAGAAAAAGTGTAAGTCTGTGATATGAATTCACACATCACAAAGCAGTTTCTCAGAAAGATTCTTATTGGTTTTTCTCTGAGGATATTTCTGCAGTCACTATAGGCTTCAATGAACTCCCAAATATCCTAGTGCAGATTCCATGAAAACAGTGTTAGCAAACTGCTCCATGAAAAGAATGCTGTATCTCTGTAAGATGAATTCACTCATCACAAAGCAGTTTCTCAGAAATCTTCTTTCTAATTTTGATCTGAG
>NW_016815294.1:0-1229 GCF_001698545.2 Rhinopithecus bieti
GAATGTTTCTCTCTTCCCAGGAAGATATCGTAAAATAATAATAATAATAATTTTGCATTATCTCTTGAATAATCAGATTGGGGACTATTCATCTTCAGTTGGGGTGTGAACCTCTGAAAACAGCTTTTGTTCATTTACATCAAGGACCTGGGCTGAGAAACTATCGTCTCAAGTCATGAGCTGTCAGAAAGTCTGCTCTTTGGAATCACAGCAGTAGTGAGACTAGGAATTCCCACTCTCATCTGGAGGATCTATGTCGCTTTGTGACATCAGAGCAGCCTTAATTTCCAGCCTGGGGCAGAGCTTTTTTTTTTTTTTTAATTTTAAAAAATTTTTGTAGAAATAGGGGTCTTGCTATGTTGCCCAGGCTGGTCTCCAGCTCCTGGCCTCAAACGGTCCTCAGCTCCTGGCCTCAAATGGTCCTCCCACCTGGGCCTCCCAAAATGCTGGGATTACAGGTATGAACCACTGCGTTATCCTGTCCTGTGCAGAGATTCTGAGGAGGGGTTTCCCGCAACAACATTTATCTTAATTCTGGAGTTTCCAGGGCATGGTCCCTGGAGCTATTTTCAGAGCAGCCTCTGTGTTAATGCCTTTACACAGAGAAGGCCTGCTTTTCCTTGAGCCTATCAAATTGCTTCATTAAAATTTTATGTAGCCGGCTGGGCACGGTGGCTCACACCTGTAATCCCAGCACTTTGGGAGGCTGAGGCGGGCGGATCACAAGGGCAGGAGTTCGAGACTAGCCTGACCAACATGGTGAAACCCCGTCTCTACTAAAAACACAAAAATTAGCCGGGCGTGGTGGTGTGCACCTGTAATCCCAGCTACTCAGGAGGCTGAGGCAGAATTGCTTGAACCCAGGAGGTGGAGGCTGCAGTGAGCCGAGATCGCGCCACTGCCCTCCAGCCTGGGCAACAGAGACAGACTCCATCTCAAAAACAAAAAAAAACAAAAATTATGTGGCTGGGCACATGCACAGGCACTCTGAGCACTTTGGGAGGCCAAGGAGGGTGGATCACTTGAGGTCAAGAGTTTGAGACAGCCTGGCCAACATGGTGAAACCCCATCTCTACTAAAAAAAAAAAAAAAAAAGTACAAAAAATTAGCTGGGAGTGGTGGGGCACGCCTGTAGACCCAGCTACTTGGGAAGCTGAGGCATGAGAATCACTTGAACCCAAGAGGCAGAGGTTGCAGTGAGCCAAGGTTGCGCCTCTGCAACAGAGCAA
>NW_016815295.1:0-993 GCF_001698545.2 Rhinopithecus bieti
TTAGCTGGGTATGGTAGCGGTTGCTGGTTATCCCAGCTACAGGTGGCTGAGGCAGGAGAATCGTTTGAACCCAGGAGGTGGAGGTCGCAGTGAGCCGAGAGCACACCACTGCACTCCAACCCAGGTGACAGTACAAGACTCCATCTCAAAAAAAGAGTGTTAAGCTTTAAAAAGGCTTTTTCCCCCTATAGAACATACAATAAGTGTATATTCCATTTATCTTGTATTGCTGGCTATAGTCTTCTTCTCCTGATACAGTGCATTGACTTGCCATACCAGATTAACTGAGATCAGGTTAATTATTAATATGAGAAATGATTGTATAAAGATCATTATGTTTCCAAGATATGTATTCTTTAATATTTATAAAAATTATAAAAGTAAACTGTGATATTCATGACTTATTTATTTCTATATTTGGACTCAATTCAATGCTTTAAAATATTTTTGTTTTAAAAAATCTTTGTAATTTTGTCTCAAAACATCCACGTATAAAAAGTATAATAAACTTAAACATTTTGTCCTTTATCCTCAATTCAGTGTTCACAGAGGCCTGTGTTTTCACTGCAGCAGGCAGTCAGATTTCAAGAGTGAGGCAATATTGTTTTGTACCTGTGGTATTTGCAGGAAGACATCTTCAGATGGGTTATGCCTGCTGGGAGCTCAGCTGTCTTCCCTGTAAATTTCAGACACCCCAAGGGGTGTCTTCTTTGTGGATGATAATCACTGTATTTGGATTGGAACAACGTGGCCTTCTTCAGTGTCTGCATGCACACCCGTGTGTGTGTGTGCGTGTGTGTGTGGTGTGTGTGTGTGTGTAATTTAATTTTAAATTTAGGTCAGTAGTTTGGTTTAGGGAAAGAACACCCTATGTGTCCCTAGAAATACTGAAAAGCAAATATTTTCAAATGACATTGGGTGGATTGGGCTAGGTTAAAATTAGGTCAATTTATTTTTTAATCCAAAATATTTCTTTAAAGATATTTAATACTT
>NW_016815296.1:0-32696 GCF_001698545.2 Rhinopithecus bieti
TGCATTTGGAGTTATACCTGATATAAATGACTAATTGATGCGTGCTGACGCATTGATGGGTGCAGCACACCAACATGGCACAAGTATACATATGTAAGAAACCTGCACGTTATGCACATGTACCCTGGAACTTAAAGTATAATAAAAAAATAAATTAAAAAAAATAAAATTTCTGTCAGCTGAGAAAAAAAAGAAAAAGAAGAATATCCTGAAAAAAGAAATACCTTCCAATAAAAAGCAGCAGGAAACCTTCTGTGAAACTGCTCTAAGTCATGTGAAGTCCAGTCGCACAGTTAAGCTTCTGTTTTCATTCAGCAGTATTCTAACACTGCTTTAGGTTAGTCAGCTAAGGGATACTCGGGAGCGCATTGAGGCTAACGGTGAAAACGTAAATATCTTCAGGTACATATAGTACAGAAGATTTCCCAGGAGCTGCTTTGTGACGAGTGCATTCCTCTCACAGAGTTTTACTTTTCTTGCCATAGAGGTTTGGGGAATTTCGTTGGGAGAAAAAGCTATCAGAGGACATTCAGGAGTATATGGACGGCTAAGTTGTAAAAGGAAATATCCTCAGTCAAAAACTGGAAAGAAGTTTTCTGTGAAATTGCTTTGTGATAGATACATGTATTCATCTCACATAGATAAAACATTCTTTCTATGACGCAGTTTTGAAACGCCATCATGGAAGGATTCGCGAAGGGACATTTGGAAGCACATTCAGGCTTGAGGTGAAATAGGAGATATCTTCAGTTAAAAACTGGAGAGAAGTGTTCTGAGAAACTGCTTTGTAATGTGTGCATTCCACTCAGGAAGTTATACCTCTTTTCACATAAGGCAGTGTTTCAATACTGTTCCTGTAAAACTGAAAAAGTGATATTTTGCCTCGCATTGAAGACTATGGTGAAAAGTGAAATGTCCTGAAATAAAACCCAGAATAAAGCATT
This sequence comes from Rhinopithecus bieti, assembly GCF_001698545.2. Taxonomy (NCBI): domain Eukaryota; kingdom Metazoa; phylum Chordata; class Mammalia; order Primates; family Cercopithecidae; genus Rhinopithecus; species Rhinopithecus bieti. The sequence continues at coordinate 945 of NW_016815296.1, forward strand.
CCACGAAACTGCTTTCTGATGTGTGCATTCATTTCAGAGAGTTAGAGCTTACACTATGTTGCCCAGTTTGGAAACTCTGTCTGTGACGAATCTGTGAAGGGATATTAAGTGGCACACGGAGTCTTGTGGTGAGAAAGGAAACGTCTTCCGATGAAAACTGGAGAGAAGCTTTTGGAGCAACTGCTTTGTGATGTGTGTAATCATCTCGTAGAGTTAAATCATTCTTTGGATTTAGCAGTTTGATATCACAGTTTCTGTGGAACCTGAGAAAGGACATTTATGACCAATCTTAAGAATTTGGTAAAAAAGAAATACCCTCGGATAAACAGCAGAAGGAAACATTCTGTGAAACTGCTCTAGGTCACGTGAATTCCACACACACAGTTAAGCTTCTGTTTTCATTGAGCAGTATTCCAACACTGTTTTAGGTTAGTCAGATAAGGGATAATCGGGAGCGCTTTGAGGCTTATGGTGATAACGGAACTATCTTCAGATAGATACCGGAGAGAAGATTTCCGAGAGGCTGCTTTGTGACGTGTGCATTCTACTCAAATTTTTACTTTTCTTCTCATAGAGGATTGGGGAATCCCTTTTGAAGAAAAAGCTACCAGGGGACATATAGTTGTATACGGACGGCTATGGTGTAAAAGGAAATATCCTCAGACAAAAACTGGAAAAAAGCTTTCTGAGAAATGCTTTGTCGTAGGACGTCTATTTATCTCACACAGATCAAACTTTCTTTCTATTACGCAGTTTTGAAACTGTGTCATGGACGTATTCGCGAAAGGACATTCGGGAGCACAGTCAGGCCTGTGGGGAAACAGGAGATATCTTCAGAAGAAAACTGGAGAGAAGCTTTCTGAGAAATTGCTTTGTGATGTGTGCATTTCACTCAGGGAGTTGTACCTCTTTTCTCCTAAGGCAGTGTATGAACACTCTTCCTGAAAACTGAAAAAGTGATATTTGCAGTGCATTGAAGACAATGGCGAAAAGTGAAATATCCTGAAATAAAACACAGAAAGAAGGGTTCCAAGAATCTCCTCTTTAACGTGTGTATTCATTACAGAGAGTTAAAGCTTACACTACGTTGCCCAGTTTGGAAACTCTGAGGAATCTGCGAAGGGATATTAAGTGATGCCTGGAGGCTTGTGGTGAGAAAGGAAACGACCTCTGATGAATACTGGAGAGAAAGCCTTGGAGCAACTACTTTGTGATGTGTGTATTCATGTCATAGAGCTAAATGATTCTTTGGATTGAGCAGTTTGAAATCACTGTTTCTGTGGACCTGAGAAAGGACATTTGGGAACACTCTTAAGAATACACTGAAAATGAAATACCCTCCGATGAACCAGAAGGAAACTTTCTGTGAAACTGCTCTAGGTCACATGAAGTCCACTCGCACAGTTAAGCTTCTGTTTTCATTGAGCAATATTCTAACACTGTTTTTGTTTAGCATGAGAAGTGATATTCAGGAGCGCTTTGAGGCTTACTGTGAAAAAACAATGTCTTCAGATAGAAACTGGAAGGAAGATTTCCGAGGAGCTGCTTTCTGACGTGTGCATTCCACTCACATAGTTATACCTTTCTTCTCAGAGAATATTGGGGAATCCTGTTTGGAGAAAAAGCTAGCAGGGGACATTCGGAAGCATATACACTGGTATACTGAAAAAGGAAATATCCTCAGACACAAACTGGAGAGAAGATTTCTGTGAAACTGTTTTGTGATAGATATGTCTATTCACCTAACATAGATAAAACATTCTTTCTATTACACAGTTTTGAAACTGCGTCATGGACGGCTTTGTGAAGGGACATTTGGGAGCACATTCAGGTCTGTGGTAAAATAGGAGATATCTTCAGATAAAAACTGGAGAGAAGCTTTCAGAGAACCTGCTTTGTGATGTGTGAATTCCACTCAGGAAGTTATAGCTCTTTTCTCATTAGGCAGTGTTTGAACACTGTTCCTGTAAAACTGAAAATGTGATATTTTGCAGCGCATTGAAGACTACGGGGAGAAGTGAAGTATCCTGAAAGAAATCCCAGAAAAAAAGCGGTCCAAGAAACTGCTCTTTGACGTGTGCATTCATTTCAGAGTGTTAAAGCTTACAATACGTTGCTCAGTTTGGAAACTCTGTCTTTGAGGAATCTGTGAAGGGATATTAAGTGGTGCCCAGAGGCTTGTGGTGAGAAAGGAAACACCCTCCGATGAAAACTGGCGATAAGGTTTCGGAGAAACAGCGTTGTGTGTGTGTATTCATCTAATAGAGTTAAATCATCCTTTGAATTCAGCAGTTTGAAATCACTGTTTCTGTGGACCCTGAGAAAGGACATTTGGGAACGCACTTCAGATATTCTGAAAAAGATACACCCTGTGATAAAAAAAGAAGGAAACTTTCAGTGAAACTGCTCTAGTTCCCGTGAATTTCACTCTCACAGTTAATTTTCTGTTTTCATTGAGCAATATTCTAACATGGTTTTAAGTTTGTCAGCTAAGAGATACTTGGGAGGGCTTTGAGGCTTACGGTGAAAACGGAAATATCTTCAGATAGAAACTTGAGAGATTTCCAAGAGGCTACTTTGTGACATGTGCATTTCACTCACAGCATTATAGTTTTCTTCTCATAGAGGATTAGGGAATCCCGTTTGGAGAAAAAGCTACCAGGGGACATTCGGGAGTGTACGTACGGCTATGGTGAAAAAGGAAATATCCTCAGACAAACACTGGAAAGAAGCTTTCTGTGAAACTGATTTGTGATAGATGTGTCTATTCGTCTCACATAGATAAAACTTTTTTCTTATATGCAGTTTTCAAATGGCGTGATGGACGGTGTGGCGAAGGGATGTTCGGGAACACATTCAGGCCTGTGGGTAAAGAGGAAATATCTTCAGATTAAAAGTGGAGAAAAGTTTTCTGAGAAACTGCTTTGTGATGTGTGCATTCCACTCAGGGAGTTACACCTCTTTTCTCATAAAGCAGTGTTTGAACACTTTTCCTGTAAAACTGAAAAAGTGATATTTTGCAGAGCCTTGAAGACTATGATGAAAAGTGTGAAATCCTGAAATAAAACCCAGAAAGAAGCGTTAGAAGAAACTGCTCTCTGACGTGTGCATTCATTTCAGAGTGTTAAAGCTTACACTACGTTGCCCCGTTAGGAAAATCTGTCTTTGAGGAATCTGTAAAGGGATATTAAGTGGCACCCGGAGGCTTGTAGTGAGAAAGGAAATGTCGTCTGATGAAAACTGGAGAGAATCTTTCGAAGCAACTACTTTGTGATGTGTGTATTCAACTCATAGAGTTAAATCATTCTTTGGATTGAGCAGTTTGAAATCAGTGATTCTGTGGAACCTGAGAAAAAACATTTGGAATCGCTCTTAAGAATATGCTGAAAAGAAATACCCCCCCATAAAACCTGAAGGAACCTTTCTGTGAAACCGTTCTAGGTCATGTGAATTTCACTCTCATAGTTAAGTTTCTGTTTTCATTGAGCAGTATTCTAACACTCTTTTACGTTAGTCAGCTAAAGGATACGGGAGCACTTTGAGGCTTAAGATGAAAATGGAAATATCTTCAGACAGATATTGGAGAGAAGATTCCCTGGAGCTGCTTTGTGACGTGTGTATTCCACTCGCACAGTTATATTTTTCTACTCATAGAGGATTGGGGAATGCTGTTTGGAGAAAAAGCTACCAGGGAACATTCGGGAGTACATGGATGGCTATAGTGTAAAAGGAAATATCCTCATATAAAAACTGGAAAGAAGCTTTCTGTGAAACTGCTTTGGGGTTGATGTGTCTATTCATCTCATATAAATAACACTTTCTTTCTATTACGCAGTTTTGAAACTGCGTCCCGGATGGATTCACGAAGGGACATTCGTGAGCACATTCAGGCCTATGGTGAAAAAGGAGATATCTTCAGATAAAAACTGGAGAGAAGCTTTCTGATAAACTGCTTTGTGATGTGTGCATTCCCCTAAGGGAGTTATGCCTCTTTTCTCATAAGGCAGAGTTTGAACACTGTTCCTGTAAAACTGAAAAAGTGATATTTGCAGGGTTTCAAAGACTCTGGCGAAAAGTGAAATATCCTGAAATATAACCAAGCAAGAAGTATTCCAAGAAACTGCTCTCTGACGTGTGCATTCGTATCAGAGAGTTAAAGCTTACACTAGGTTGCCCAGTTTGGAAAATCTGTGATGTGTGCATTCATTTCTGAGAGTTACAGCTTCCACTTCGTTACCCAGTTTGGAAACTGTGTCTTTGAGGAATCTGTGAAGGGATATTAAGTGACGGCTGGAGGCTTGTGGTTGAAAGGAAACGTCTTCCGTTGAAAACTGGAGAGAAGCTTTCAGAACAACTGCTTTGTGATGTGTTTATTCATCTCATAGAGTTAAGGCATTCTTTGGATTGAGCAGTTTCAAATCACTGTTTCTGTGGAACCTGAGAAAGGAGATTTGGGAATGCTTTTAAAAATATGCTGAAAAAGAATTACACTCCGATAAAAACCAGAGAGAAACTTTCTGTGAAACTGCTCTAGGTCACGTGAAGTCCACTCGCACAGTTAAGCTTCTGTTTTCATCGAGCAGTATTCTACCTCTGTCTTAGGTTAGTCATCTTAGTGATACTTGGGAGCGCTTTGAGGCTTATGGTGAAAACGGAAATATCTTCAGATAGATACAGGAGAGAAGATTTCTGAAGAGCTGCTTTGTGACGTGTGCATTCCACTCACAGAGTTATACTTTTCTTGTGATAGAGGATTGTGGAATCCCGTTTGGAGAAAAACCTACCAGGGGACATTTGGGAGTATATGGATGGCTATGGTGTAAAAGGAAATATCCTCAGACAAAAACTACAAAGAATCTTTCTGTGAAACTGCTTTGTGATAGGTATGCCTATTCATCTCACATAGATGAAACTTTCTTTCTATTATGCAGTTTTTAAATTGCGTCATAGATGGATTCGCAAAGGGACATTCGGGTACACATTCATGCCTGTGAGGAAATAGGAAATATCTTCAGATAAAAACTGGAGAAATGTTTTCTGAGAAACTGCATTGTGATGTGTGCATTCTCTCAGGGAGTTACAACTCTTTTCTCATAAAGCAGTGTTTGAACACAGTTCCTGTAAAACTGAAAAAGTGTTATTTTGCAGCACTTCAAAGACTATTACGAAAAGTTAAAATATCCTGAAATAAAACCCAGAAAGAAGCGTTCCAGGAAACTGCTCTCTGATGTATGCATTCACTTCAGAGAGGTAAAGCTTACACTACGTTGCCCAGTTTAGAAACTCTGTCTTTGAGGAATCTGTGAAGGGATATGAAGTGTCTTCTGGAGGCTTGCGGTGAGGGAGGAGACGTCTTCCGATAAAAACTGGAGAGAAACTTTTGGAACAACTGCTTTGTGATATGTGTATTCATCTCATAGAGTTAAATCATTCTTTGGATTGAGCAGTTTGAAATCACTGTTTCTATGGACCCTGAGAAAGGGCATTTAGGAACGTTCTTAAGCACATGCCGAACAAGAAATACCGTCCGGTAAAAACCAGTAGGAAACTTTCTGTGAAACTGCTCTATGTCACGTGAAGTCCTCTCACTCAGTTAAGCTTCTGTTTTCATTGAGCAGTATAATAACACTCTTTTTGTTTAGTCTGCGAAGTGATATTCAGGAGCGCTTTGAGGCTCATGGTGAAAACGGAAGTATCTTCAAATAGATACTGGAGAGAAGATTTCCAAGGAGCTGCTTTGTGATGTGTGCATTTCACTCACAGAGTTATACTTTTCTTCTCATACAGGATTGGGGAATCCCATTTGGGGAAAAATCTACCAGGGAACATTCAGGTGTATATGGACGGCTACAGTGAAAAAGGAAATATCCACAGACAAAAACTGGAAAGAAGGTTTCTGTGAAACTGCTTTGTGATAAATATGTCTATTCATCTCACATAGATAAAACTTTCTTTCAATTACGCAGTTTTGAAACTGTGTCATGGTCGGATTCACGAAGGGGCATTCGGGAGCCCATTCAGGCCTGTGTGGAAATAGGAAACATCTTCAGATAAAAACTGGAGAGAAGCTTTCTGAGGAACTGCTTTGTGATGTGTGCATTCCACTCAGGGAGTTATACCTCTTTTCTCATAAGGCAGTGTTTGAACACTCTCCCTGTAAAACTGAAAAGGTGATATTTTGCAGCACATTGAAATCTATGGCGAAAAGTGAAACATCCTGAAATAAAACCCATAAAGAAGTGTTTCACGAAACTGCTCTGTGATGTATGCATTCATTTCAGAGTGTTAAAGCTTACACAACTTTGCCCAGTTTGGAAACTCTGGCTTTCAGAAATCTGTGAAAAGATATTAAGTGGCGCCCTGAGGTTGTGTTGAGAAAGGAAATGTCTTCCGATGAAAACTGGAGAGAAGCCTTTGGAGCAACTGCTTTGTGATGTATGTATTCATCTCATAGAGTTAAACCATTATTTGGATTGAGCAGTTTGAAATCACTGTTTCTGTGGAACCTGAGATTGGGAACACGCTTAAGAATATGCTGAAAAAGAAATATTCTCGGATAAAAACCAGAAGGAAACTTTCTGAGAAACTGCTCTAGGTCATGTGAAGTCCACTCGCACAGTTAAGCTTCTGTTTTAATAGAGCAGTATTATAACACTGTTTTTGATTAGTCAGCTAAGGGATTCTCGGGAGTGGTTTGAGGCTTACGGGGAAAACAGAAATATCTTCAGATAGAAACTGCAGAGAATATTTCCTAGGAGCTGCTTTGTGACATGTGCATTCCTCTCATAGAGATATACTTTTCTGCTCATAGAGGTTTGGGGAATCCCGCTTGGACAAAACGTTACCAGGGGACATTCTGGAGTATATGAATGGCTATGGTGAAAAGGAAATATCCTCAGACAAAACTGGAAAGAAGCTTTCTGTGAAACTGTTTTGTGATAGATATGTCTATTCATCTCACATAGATAAAACTTTTTTCTTTTTTCTTTTTTTATTATACTTTAAGTTCTAGGGTACATGTGCATAACGTGCAGGTTTGTTACATATGTATACTTGTGCCGTGTTGGTGTGCTGCACCCATCAACTCGTCAGCACCCATCAATTCATCATTTAAGTTGAGCAGTTTGAAATCACTCTTTCTGTGAAACCTGAGAAAGGACATTTGGGAATGCTCTTAAGTATATGCTGAAAAAGAAATATCCTCCGATAAAAACCAGAAGGAAAATTTCTGTGAAACTGATCTAGGTCACGCGAAGTCCACCTGCACATTTAAGCTTCTGTCTTTCATTGAACAGCATTCTAAAACACTTTTAGTTAGCTCACCTAAGGCGATAGTCGGAGCGCTTTGAGGCTTGCGGTTGAAAACGGAAATATCTTCAATGAGATACTGAGAGAAAATTTCTGGGGAGCTGCTTTGTGATGTGTGCATCTCCACTCACGCGAGTTAACTTTTAATTCCTCATAGAGGATTTGGGTATCCATTTTGGAAAAAGTACCAGGGGGACATTTGGGAGCTATATGGATGGCCTATCATGAAATAAAAGGGAAATACCTCAGATAAAACTGAAAGAAGCTTTCTGTGAACTGCTTTGTGACTAGTATGTCTATTCATCTCACCATAGATCAAACTTTCTTTCTATTACATTGTTGAAACTGCATCATATACGGATTCGTGAGCTGACTTTCCGGGAGCACATTCAGCGCCTCGTGGAAATAGGAGTTATTCAGACAAAAACTGGGAGAGTTTTTTTTATGAGAAACTGCTTTGTGATGTGTGTATTGCACTCTCAGCGAGTTATTACCTCTTTTCTCATAAGGCAGTGTTTCGACACTGTTCTATAAAACTAAACAAATTATTTTGCAGACCCCATGAACGATTCTGGGAAGAGTGAAAAATTGGAAATAAAACCAGAAAGAAGGTTCCTAACGAACTGCTCTCTGACGTGTGCCCATCTCATCCTTAATAGTGTAAGGCTTACACTCCTTGCATTTTAGGGAACACTCTGTCTTTGAGGAATCTGGTGAAGGATATCTTAGTCGCGGCCCAGAGGCTTGTGCTGAGAAAGGGAAACGTCTTGAGACCATGGAGAGAAGCACTATCGACAGGCAACTGCTTTGTTGATATGTATTCATCTCATGTGTTTTGATCATTCCTTTGGATGAGCAATCTTGAAATCACTTTTTCATTGGAATCTGAGAAAGGAGTTTGCGGAAGCTCTTAAGAATTATGCTGAAAAAGAAATACCTTCCTAAGAAACACCAGAGGAACTTTCTATGGTGCTGGCTATAGGTCACGTGAAATTCCAACTGCGCACAGTTAAAGTTTCTGTTTTCGTTGAGCAGTATTCTAACACTGTTTTTGTTTAGTCTGTGAAGTGATACTCGGGAGCGCTTTGAGGCTTATGGTGAAAGCGGAAATGTCTTCAGATAGAAACTGTAGAGATGATTTCCGAGGAGCTGCTTTGTGACATGCTATATGACACAGTTTTAAAACAGTGTAATAGAAAGAAAGATTTATCTATGCAAGATGAATAGACATGTCTATCACAAAGCAGTTTCACAGAAAGCTTCTTTCCAGTTTTTGTCTGAGGATTTTTCCTTTTTCACCATAGTCATCCATTTGCTCCCGAAGAATGATTTAACTCTTTGAGATGAATGCAGACATTGCAAAGCGGTTGCTCTGAAAGCTTCTCTCCAGTTTTCATTGGAAGACGTTTCCTTTCTCACCACAAGCCTCTGGACGCCGTTTAATACCCCTTCACAGATTATTCAAAGACAGAGTTTCCAAACTGGGCAACGTAGTGTAAGCTTTATCTCTCTGAAATGAATGCACACATCAGAGAGCAGTTTTTTGGAATGCTTCTTTCAGGGTTTTATTTCAGGATACCTCACTTTTTGCCATAGTCTTCAATGTGAGGCAAAATATCACATTTTCAGTTTTACAGGAACAGTGTTCAATCACTGACTTATGAGAAAAGAGATATAACACCCCGAGTGGAATGACACATCACAAAGCAGTTTCTCTGAAAGCTTCTCTCCGGATTTTATCTGTAGATATCTCCTATTTCCCCACAGGCATGAATGTGCTCTCGAATGTCCCTTGGTGAAACCGTCCATGACACAGTTTCAAAACTGCGTAATAGAGAGAAAGTTTTGGCTATGAGAGATGAATAGACATGTTTATCACAAAGCAGTTTCACAGAAAGCTTCCTTCCAATTTTTATCAGAGGATATTTCCTTTCCCACATTGCCGTCCATATACTTCTGATTGTCCCCTGCTAGCGTTTTCTCCAAACAGGATTACCGAATCCTCTATGAGAAGAAAAGTATAACTCCGTGACTGGAGCACACACGTCACAAAGCAGCTCCTTGGATATCCTCTCTCCATTATCTATTTGAAGATATTTCCGTTTTCATCATAAGCCTAAAACTGCTCCCGATATCCTTCAGCTGACTAATATAAAACAGTGTTAGAATACTGCTCAATGAAAACGGAGGCTTAACTGTGGAGTGGACTTCATGTGACCTAGAGCAGTTTCACAAAATGTTTCCTTCTGGTTTTATCGGAGGGTATTACTTTTCAGCATATTCTTAAAAGCGATCCCAAATGTCCTTTCGCAGGCTCCACAGAAACAGTGATATCAAACTGCTCAATCCAAAGAATGATTTAAATTTATGAGATGAATACACACATCACAAAGCAGGTGCTCTGAAAGCTTCTCTCCAGTTCTCAACAGAATACGTTTCCTTCTCATGACAAGCCTCCAGGCACCATTTAATATCCTTTCACAGATTCCTCAAAGACAGAGTTTCCAAACTGCACCACGTCGTGTAAGATTTAACTCTGTGAGGTGAATGCACATGTCAGAGAGCAGTTTCTTGGAATGCTTCTTTCTGGGTTTCATTTCAGGATATTTCACTTTTCGCCATAGTCTTCAAAGTGCTGCAAAATATCACTTTTTCAGTTTTACAGGAACAGTGTTCAAACACTGCCTCATAGAAAAAGAGGTATAACTCCCTGAGTGGAATGCACACATCATAAAGCAGTTTCTCAGAAAGCTGCTCTCCAGTTTTTATCTGAAGGTATTTCCTATTTCCCCACAGGCCTGAATATGCTCTCGAATGTGTCTTCGCGAATCCATCCATGATGCAGTTTCAAAACTGCATAATGTAAAGAAAGTTTTATCTATGTGAGAGAAACAGACTTATCTATCACAAAGCAGTTTCACAGAAAGCTTCTTTCCAGTATTTGTCTGAGGATTTTTCCTTTTTCACCATAGCCGTCCATATACTTCTGAATGTCCCCTCGTAGCGTTTTCTCCAAATGAGATTCGCTAATTCTCTATGTGAAGAAAAGCATAACTCTGTGAGTGGAATGCACTCGTCACAAAGCAGCTCCTTGCAAATCTTCTCTCTGGTATCTATCTGCAGATATTTCCGTTTTCACTGTAAGCCTCAAAGCGTTTCCGACTATCTCTTAGCTGTCTAACCTAAAGCAGTGTTATAATACTGCTCAATAAAAACCGAAGCTTAACTGTGCTGGTGGACTTCACGTGACCTAGAGCAGTTTCACAGAAAGATTCCTTCTGGTTTTTATCAGAGCGTATATCTTTTTCAGCATATTCTTAAGAGCGTTCCGAAATGTCCTTTCTCAAGATCCACAGAAACAGTGATTTCAAACTGCTCAATCCAAAGAATGATTTAACTCTATGAGATGAATACACGCATCACAAAGCAGTTGTTCTGAAAGCTTCTCTCCAGTTGTCGTCAGAAGACGCTTCCTTTCTCACCACAAGCCTCCAGACGCCACTTAATATCCCTTCACACACTGCTCAAAGACAGCGTTTCCAAACTGGGTAATGTAGAGTAAACTTTAACTCTCTGAAATGAATGCACACGTCAGAAAGCAGTTTCTTGGAATGCTTCTTTCTCGGTTTATTTCCGAATAATTCACTTTACGCCATAGTCTTCAATGCGCTGCAACATATCACTTTTTTCAGTTTTACAGGAACAGTGTTCAAACAGTGCCTTATGAGAAAAGAGGTATAACTCTCTGACTGGAGTGCACACATCACAAAGCAATTTCCCAGTAAGCTTCTCTCCAATTTTTATCTGAAAATATCTCCTATTTCCCCACAGGCCTGAATGTGCTCCCAAATGTCCCTTCGTGAGTCTGCCCATGACACAGTTTGAAAACTGCGTAACAGAAAGAAAGTTTTATCAATGTAATTGGAATAGACATATATATCCAAAAGCAGTTTTGCAGAAAACTTCTTTCCTGTTTTTGTCTGAGAATATTTCCTTTTTCACCATCGCCGTCCATATAATCCCGAATGTCCCCTGGCAACGTTTTCTCCAAGCGGGATTCCCCAATTCTCTATGAGAAGAAAAGTATAACTCTGTGAGTGGAATGCACACATCACAAAGCAGCTCCTCGCAAATCTTCTCTCCGGGTTCTATCTGTAGATATTTCCGTTTTCACCGTAAGCCTCAAAGAGCTCCCGATTATTCCTTAGCTGACTAAACAAAAAAGTGTTAGGATACTGCTCAATGAAAACAGAAGCTTAACTGTGTGATTGGACTTCATGTGACCTAAAGCAGTTTCACAGAAAGTTTCCTAGTTTTTTATCGGAGGGCATTTCTTTTTGAGCATATTCTTAAGAGTATTCCCAAAAGTCCTTTTCAGGTTCCACAGAAACAGTGATTTCAAACTGTTCAATCCAAAGAATGATTAAACTCTATGAGATTAATACCCACACAACTAAACAGTTGCTCCGAAAATTTCTCTCCGGTTTTCATCTGAAGATGTTTCCTTTCTCACCACAAACCTACAGACGCCACTTAATATCCCTTCACAGATTCCTCAAACACAGAGTTTCCAAGCTGGTAACGTAGGGTAACCTTTAACTCTCTGAAATGAATGCACATGTCAGAGAGAAGTTTCTTGGAACCCTGCTTTCTGGGTTTTATTTCAGGATATTTCACTTTTCACCATAGTCTTCAATGCACTGCAAAATATCACTTTTTCCATTTTACAGGAACAGAGTGCAAACACTGCCTTATAAGAAACTAGCTATAACTCCCTTAGTGAAATGCCCACATCACAAAGCCATTTCTCAGAAAGCTTCTTTCCAGTTTTTGTCTGAAAATATCTTCTATTTTCCCTCAGGCCCAAATGTGCTCCTGAATGTTCCTTTGTGAATCCGTCCATCTCGCAGTTTCAAAACTGCGTAATAGAAAGAAAGTTTTATCTATGTGAGATGAATAGACATATCTATCACAAAGAAGTTTTACAGAAAGTTTCTTTCCAGTTTTCATCTGAGGATATTTACTTTTTCACCATAGCATTCCATATACTCCCGAATGCTCCTGGTAGCGTTTTCTCCAAACGGGATTATGCAAACCCATATGAGAGGAAAAGTATTATTTTGTGAGTGGAATGCACACATCACTAGGCAGCTCCTCGGAAATCTTCTCTACAGTGTCTATCTGAAGTTATTTCCGTTTTCACTGGAAGCCTCAAACCACTCCCGACCATCACTTCGTAGACTAACATAAAACAGTGTTAGAATACTGCTCAGTGAAAACAGAAGCTTCACTGTGTGAGTGTTATTCTCATGACCTAGAGCAGTTTCACAGAAAGTTTCCGTCTGGATTTTATTGGAGGGTATTACTTTTTCAGCATATTCTTAAGAGCGTTCCCAAATGTCCTTTCTCAGATTCCACAGAAACAATGATTTCAAACTGATCAATCCAAAGAAACATTTAACTGTATGAGATGAATGCACACATCACAAAGCAGTTGCTCTGAAAGCTTCTCTCCAATTTTCATAAGAAAACATTTCCTGTCTCACTACAAGCCTCTGGTAGGCACTTAGTATCCCTTCAGATTCCTCAAAGACAGAGTTTCCAAACTGGGCAACGTAGTGTAAGCTTTAAATCTCTGAAATGAATGCACACATCAGAGAGCAGTTTCTTGGAACTTCCTTTCTGGGTTTTATTTCAGAATTTTTCACTTTTCGCCATAATTTTCAATGCGCTGCAAAATATCACTTTTTCAGTTTTACAGTAACAGGGTCAAACACTGCCTTATCATAAAAGAAGTATAACTCCCTGAGTGAAATGCTCACATCACAAAGCAGTTTCTCAAAAAGCTTCTCTCCAGTTTTTATCTGAAGATATTTCCTACTCTTGCACAGGCCTGAATTTGCTCCCGAATGTCCCTTCATGAATCCGTCAATGACGCAGTTTCAAAACTGCATAATAGAAGCAAAGTTTTATCTATTTGAGATGAATAGACATATCTATCCCAAAGCAGTTTCTCAGAAAGCTTCTTTCCAGCTTTTGTCTGAGGATATTTCCTTTTTCACCATAGTTGTCCATATAATCCTGAATGTCCCCTGGTAGAGTTTTCTCCAAACGGGAGTCCCAAATCCTCTTTTGAGAAGAACAGTATAACCCTGTGAGTGGAATGCACACATCACAAAGCAGCTCCAAAGAAATCTTCTCTCCTGTATCTATGTGAAGATATCTACGTTTTCACCATGAGACTCAAAATTCTCCCGAGTATCCTTTAGCTGACTAACCTAAAACAGAGTTAGAATACTGCTCAAAGAAGGCAGAAGCTTAACTCTCTGACGTGAATTCACCTGACCTAGAACAGTTACACAGAAAGTTTCCTTCTGGTTTTATCAAAGGGTATTTCTTTTCAACATATTNGAAAGTGTTCCTGAAGGTCCCTTCACGAATGAGTCCAGGATGCAGTTTCAAAACTGCATAAAGAAGAAATTTTTATCTGTGTCAGATGAATAGGCATATCTATCACAAAGCAGTTTCATAGAAAGCTTCTTTCCAGTTATTGTCTGAGGATATTTCCTTTTTCACCACAGCTGTCCATATACTAGCGAATGTCCCCTGGTAGTTTTTTCTCCAAACTTGATTCCCCAATCCTCTCTGAAAAGAAATGTATAGCTCTGTGAGTGGAATGCACACGTCACAAAGCTGTTCCTCAGAAATCTTCTGTCCATTATGTATCTGTAGGTATTTCCATTTTCACTGGAACCCGCAAAGTGCTCCTGAGTATCCCTTAGCTGACTAACCTAAAACAGTGTTAGAATACTGTTCAATGAAAACAGAAGCTGAACTGTGTGAGTGGACTTCACGTGACCTAGAACAGTTTCACAGACTGTTTCCTTCTGGTTTTTATCGGAAAGTTTTCCTTTTAGTATATTCTTAAGAGCGTTCCCAAATGTCCCTTCTCAGGTTCCACAAAAACATTGTTTTCAAACTGCTCAATCCAAAGAATGATTTAACTCTATGAGATGAATACACACATCACAAAGCAGTTGCTCTGAAAAATTCTCTCCAGTTTTCTTTGGAAGACGATTCCTTTGACACCACAAGCCTCTAGGCACCACTTAATGTCCCTTCATAAATTCCTCAAAGACAGCGTTTCCAAACTGGGTAATGTAGTGTAAGCTTTAACTCTCTGAAAATAATGCACACATCTGAGAGCAGTTTCTTGGAACACTTCTTTCTGGGTTTTATTTCAGGATATTTCACTTTTTGCCATAGACTTCTAAGCAATGCAAAATATCACTTATTCAGTTTTACAGGATCAGTGTTCAAACACTGTCTTATGAGAAAAGAGGTATAACTCCTTGAAGGCAATGCACACGTCAAAAAGCAGTTTCTCAGAAAGCTTCTCTCCAGTTTTTATCTGAAGATAGCTCCTATTTCCCCACAGGCTGGAATGTGCTCCCGAGTGTCCCTTCATGAATCCGTCCATGATGCAGTTTCAAAACTGTGTAATAGAAAGAAAGTTTTATCTATGTAAGATGAATAGACATATCTATCACAAAGCAGTTTCAAAGATAGCTTCCTTTCAGTTTTTGACTGAGAATATTTCCTTTTCTACCATAGCCATCCATATAATCCCAAATGTCTCCTGGAAGTTTTTTCTCCATACGGAATTCCCCAATCCTGTATGAGAAGAAAAGCATAACTCTGTGAGTGGAATGCACACGTCACAAAGCAGCTCCTCATAAATCTTCTATCCAGTATCTATCTGAAGGTATTTCCGTTTTCACCAGAAGCCTCAAACCGCTCCTGAGTATCACTTTGCTGACTAAACAAAAATGGTGTTAGAATACTGCTCAATGATAGCAGAAATTTAACTGTGTGAGTGGACTTCACGTGAGACCTAGAGAAGTTTCACAGGAAGTTTCCTTCTGGTTTTCATGCGAGGGTATTTCTTTTTCAACATATTCTTAAGAGCAGTCCCAAATATTCTTTCTCAGGTTCCACAGAAATAGTGACTTCAAACTGCTCAAACCAAAGAATGATTTAACTCTATGAGATGAATACATGCATCACAAAGCAGTTGCTCTGAATGCTTCTCTCCAGTTTTCATCGGAAGACCACCACGAGCCTCCAGGCACCACTTAATAATCCTTCACAGATTCCTCAAAGACAGTTTCCAAAGTGGGCAACGTAGTGTAAGCTGTAACTCTCTTACATGAATGCACACGTCAGAGAGCAGTTTCTTGGAATGCATCTTTCTGGGTTTTATTTCAGTACATTTCACTTTTCACCATAGTTTTCAAGGCGCAGCAAAATATCACTTTTTCAGATTTACAGGAACGTCCCTTTGCGAATCCATCCATAACGCAGTTTAAAAACTGCATAATAGAAAGAATGTTTTATCTATGTGAGATGAATAAACATATCTATCACAAAGCAGTTTCACTGAAAACTTCTTTCCAGTTTTTGTCTGTGGATATTTCCTTTAGCACTTTTGCCATCCATATACTCCAGAAAGTCCCCTGGTAGCGTTTCCTCCAAGCGGAATTCCCCAATACTCTATGAGAAGAAAAGTATAACTGTGTGAGTGGAATGCACATGTCACAAAGCAGCTCCTCAGAAAAGTTCTCTCCACTTTCTATCTGAAGATATTTCCGTTTTCAACGTAAGTCTCAAACCACCCCCGAGTATCATTTTGCAGACTAAATAAAAACAGTGTTAGAATATTGCTCAATGAAAATAGAAGCTTAACTGTGCGAGTGGACTTCACATGACCTAGAGCAGTTTCACAGAAAGTCTCCTGGTTTTTATGGGAAGGTATGTCCTTTCTCAGGTTAAACAGAAACAGTGATTTCAAACTGCTCAATCCAAAGAAGATTTAAATCTATGAGATGAATACACACATCACAAAGCAGTGGCTCTGAAAGCTTCTCTCCAGTTTTTTTCGGAAGACGTTTCCTTTCTCACCACAAGCCCCTGGGCGCCACTTAATATCCTTTCACAGATTCCTCAAAGACAGAGTTTCCAGACTGGAAAGGTACTGTAAGCTTTAACTCTCTGACATGAATGCACATGTCAGATAGCAGTTTACTGGAATACTTCTTTCTGGGTTTTATTTTAGGATATTTCACTTTTCACTGTAGTCTTCAATGTGCTGCAAAATTTCACTTTTTCAGTTTTACATGAACCGTGTCCAAACATTGGCTTATGAGAAAAGCGGTATAATTCTCTGAGTGGAATGCTCGCATAACAAATCACTTTCTGAGAAAGCTTCTCTCCAGTTTTTATCTGAAGATATTTCCTATATGCCCAGAGGCGTGAATGTGCTTCCGAATGTCCCTTTGCGAATCCGTCCATGTCGCAGTTTCAAAACTGTGTAATAGGAAGAAAGTTTTATCTATGTGAGAGTAATACACATATCTCTCACAAAGCAGTTTCACAGAAAGCTTCTTTCCAGTTTTTGTTGAGGACATTTCCTTTTTCACCATAGCCCTCCATGTACTCCCGAATGTCCCCTGGTATCGTTTTCTCCAAGAGGGATTCCTCAATATTCTCTGCGAATAAAAGTTTAAATCAGTGTGTGGAATGCAGATGTCACAAAGCAGCTCCTCGGAAATCTTCTCTTCAGGTTCTATCTGAAGATATTTCCGTTTTCATTGTAAGCTTCAAAGCGCTCCCGAGTATCACTTCGCAGACTAAACAAAAACAGTGTTAGACTAGTGCTCAATGAAAACAGAACCTTAACTGTGCGAGTGGACTTCATGTGACCTAGAGCAGCTTCACAGAAAGTTTCCTTCTGGTTTTTTTAGGAGGGTATTTCTTTTTCAGCATATTCTTAAGAGCGTTCCCAAATGTCCTTTCTCAGTTTCCACAGAAAGAGTGATTTCAAACTGCTCTATCTACAGAATTATTGAAGTCTATGAGATGAATACCCACATCACAAAGCAGTTGCTCCAAAACCTTTTGTCCAATTTTCATCGGAAGGTGTTTCCATTCTCACCACAAGCCTCCAGGCGCCAATTAATATCCATTCACAGATTCTTCAAATACAGGGTTTCCAAACTGGGCAACGTAGTGTAAGCTTTAACTATCTGAAATGAATGTACACGTCAGAGAGCAGTTTTTTGAACACTTCTTCTGGGTTTTACTTCCGGATATTTCACTTTTCTTCATAATCTTCAATGCGCTGCAAAATTTCACTTTTTCAGTTTTACAGGAACAGTGTTCAACCACTGTCTTATGTGAAAAGAGGTATAATTTCCTCAGTGGAATTCACACATCAAAAAGCAGTTTCTCAGAACACTTCTCTCCAGTTTTTATCTGAAGATAGCTCCTGTTTCTCCTCAAGCCCGAATGTGCTCCCAAATGCCATTTTGCGAATCCTACCATCACGCCATTTCAAAAGTGTTTAATAGAAAGAATGCTTTGTCTATGTGAGATGAATAGACATATCTATCACAAAGCAGTTTCACAGAAAACTTCTTTCCAGTTTTCATCTGAGGTTATTTCCTTTTTGACCTTAGCCGTCCCGAATGTCCCCTGGTAGCTTTTTCTCCAAATGGAATTCCCCAAACCTCTATGACAAGAAAAGTATAACTCTGTGAGTGTAATGCACAGGTCACACAGCAGCTCTTCGGAATTCTTCTCTCCAGTATCTACCTGAAGATATTTCCGTTTTCACCATTAGCCTCAATGCGCTCCCGAGTATCCCTTAGCTGACTAACCTAAAACAGTGTTAAAATACTGCTGAATGAAACAGAAGCTTAACTATGCAAAGCAGTTACTCCGAAAGCTTCTCCCCAGTTTTCATCAGAAGACGTTTCCTTTCTCACCATAAGCCTCTGGGCGCCACATAATATCCCTTCACAGATTCCTCAAAGACAGGGTTTCCAAACTGGGCAACGTATTGCAAGCTTTAACTCTCTGAAATGAATGCACACGTCAGAGAGCAGTTTCTTGGAATGCTTCTTTCTGGGTTTCATTTTGGGATATTTCACTTTTTGCCATAGTATTCAATGTGCTGCAAAATATCACTTTTTCAGTTTTACAGGAACAGTTTTCAAACACTGTCTTATGAAAAAAGAGGTATAACTCCCTGAGTGAAATGCACACATCACAAAACAGTTTCTCAGAATGCTTCTCACCAGTTTTCATCTGAAGATATTTCCTACCTCCACACAGGCCTGAATGTGATCCCGAATGTCCCTTCCCGAATCGTCCATTTCACATTTTCAAACTGCGTAATATAAAGAAACATTTATCTATGTGAGATGAATAATCATATCTATCACAGAGCAGTTTCACAGGAAGCTTCTTTCCGGTTTTTGTCTGAGGATGTTTCCTTTTCCACCATAGCCATCCATATACTCCCAAATGTCCCCTGGCAGCTTTTCCTCCAAGTGGGATTCCCCAATCCTCTATGGGAAGGAAAGCATAACTCTGTGAGAGGAATGCACATGTCACAAAGCAGCTCCTTGGAAATCCTCTCTCCGGTATCTATCTGAAGATATTTCCATTTTCATCGTAAGTCTCAAAGCGCTTCCGAGTATCCCTTAGTTGATTAACCTAAAACAGTGTTAGAATACTGCTCAGTGAAAACAGAAGCTTACCTGTGGGTGTGTAATTCACGTGACCTAGAGCAGTTTCACAGAAAGTTTCCTTCTGGTTTTTATCGGAGGGTATTTCTTTTTCAGCATATTCTTAAAAGCGCTCCCAAATGTCCTTTCTCAGGTTACACAGAAACAGTGATTTTAAACTGCTCAATTCAAAGAATGATTTTACTGTGTGAGATGAATATACAAACCACAAAGCAGTTGCTCCGAAAGCTTCTCTCCAGTTTTCATTGGCAGTCGTTTCCTTTCTCCCCCCGAGGCTCCAGGCACCACTTTATATCCCTTCCCAGATTCCTCAAAGACAGAGTTTCCAAACTGGGCAACGTAGTGTAAGCTTTAATTTTCTGAAATCAATGCACACGTCAGAGAGCACTTTCTTGGAAAGTTTCTTTCTGGGTTTTATTTCTGGATATTTCACTTTTCGCCATAGTCTTCAATGCACTGTAAAATATCACTTTTTCAGTTTTACAGGAACTATATTCAAACACTGTCTTAGGAGAACAGAGGTATAACTCCTTGAGTCGAATGAACATATCACAAAGCAGTTTCTCAGGAAGCTTCTCTCCAGTTATTATCTGAAGATATTTTCGACTGTCCCATAGGGCTGAAAGTGTTTTCAAACGTCCCTTTGCGAATCCAACCATGATGCAGTATCAAAACTGCGTAATAGATAGAAAGTTTTATCTATGTGAGATGTATAGACATATTTATCACAAATCAGTTTCACAGAAAGCTTCTTTCCAGTGTTTGAGGATAATTCCTTTTCCACCATAGCTGTCCATATACTCCCGAATGTCCCCTGGGAGCTTTTTCTCAAAAGAAGATTCCCCAATCCTCTATGAGAAAAAGAGTGTAACTCTGTGGGTGGAATGCACCTGTCACAAAGCAACTCCTCAGAAGTCTTCTCTCCCTTATCTATCTGAAGATATTTCCGTTTTACCATAAACCTAAAAGCGCTCCCGAGTATCTTTTAGCTGACTAAACTAAAACAGTGTTAGAATAGTGCTCAATGAAAACAGAAGCTTAATTTTATGAATGGAATGCATGTGACCTAGAGAAATTTCACAGAAAGTTGCCTTCTGGTTTTTCTCGGAGGGTATTTCTATTTCAACATATTCTTAAGAGCATTCCAAAATGTCCTTTCTGAGGTTCCACAGCAAGAGTGATTACAAACTGATCAATCCAAAGAATGATTTAACTCTATGAGATGAATACACACATTAAAAGGAATTGCCCCAAAATCTTCTCTCCAGTTTTCATCGGAAGACGTTTCCTTTCTCACCACAAGCCTCCAGGGCCACTCAATATCCCTTCACAGATTCTTCAAAGACAGTGTTTCCAAACTGGGGAACAGAGGGGGAGCTTTAACTCTCTGAAATGAATGCACACTTCAGAGAGCAGTTTCTTGTAATGCTTCTTTATGTGTTGTATTTCAAGATATTTCACTTTTCGCCCTAGTCTTCAATGTGCTGCAAAATACCACTTTATCAGTTTTACAGGAACAGTGTTCAAACACTGCCTTATGACTAAAGAGGTATAAATCCCATAATGGAATGCACACATCACAAAGCAGTTTCTCAGAAAGCTTCTCTCCAGTTTTTATCTGAAGATATTTTCTATTACACCACAGGCCTGAATGTGCTCTTGAATGTCCCTTCGGGAATCCATCCATGACGCAATTTTAAAACTGCATAATAGAAAGATTTGTGTATGTCCGATGAACAGATATATCTATCAGAAAGCAGTTTCGCAGAAAGCCTCTTTCCAATTTTTGTCTGAGGCTATTTCCGTTTCCACCCTAGCCGTCCATATACCCCCGAATGTCCCCTGGTTGCTTTTTCTCCAAACGGGACTCAGCAATCCACTACGAGAAGAAAAGTATAACTGTGAGTGGAATGCACACATCACAAAGCAGCACCTCGGAAATGTTCTCTCTGGTATCTATCTGAAGATATTTCTGTTTTCACCATAAGCCACAAAGCGCTTCCGAGTACCCCTTAGCTGTCTAACCTAAAACAGTGTTACAATATTGATCAGTGAGAACAGAAGCTTAACTGTCCGAGTGGAATTCAGGTGATCTGATGCAGTCTCACATAATGTTTCCTTCTGGTTTTTATCGAAGGGTATTTCTTTTTCAGCATATTCTTAAGAGCGATCACAAATGTACTTTCTCAGGTTAAACAGAAAGAGTGATTTCAAAATGCTCAATCCAAAGAATGATTAAAATCTATGAGATGAATACACACATCACAAAGCAGTTGCTCCAAAAGCTTCTCTCCAATTTTCATCAGAAGACGTTTCCTTTCTCACCACAAGCCTCCGGGCGCCTCTTAATTTCCCTTCACAGATTCCTCAAAGACAGAGTTTCCAAACTGGGGAAGGCTGTGTAAGCTTTAACTCTCTGAAATGAATGCACACGCCAGGCAGCAGTTTCTTGGAACACTTCTTTCTGTTTTATTTTTCAGGATATTTCACTTTTCTCCATAGTCTTCAAAGCACTGCAAAACATAACTTTTTCAGTTTTACAGTAAGAGTGTTCAAACATTATCTTATGAGAAAAGAGATATAACTCCCTGAATGGAATGAACACATCACAAAGCAGTTTCTAGAAAGCTTCTCTCCAGTTTTTAACTGAAGATATCTCCTATTTCTCCACAGGCCTGAATGTTCTCTCACATGTCCCTTCGCGAATCCGTCCATGATGCAGTTTCAAAAGTGCATAATAGAAAGTTTTATCTATGTGAGATGAAGAGACATCTATCACTAAACAGATTCACGGAAAGTTTCTTTCCAGTTTTTGTCTGAGGATATTTCCTTTTTCACTATAGCCATTCATTTACTCACACATGTCCCCTGGTAGCGTTTTCTACTAACGGGAATCCCCAATCCTCTATGACTAGAAAGTATAACTCTGTGAGTGGAATGCACACGTTACAAAGCAACCCCTCGTTAATCTTCTTTCCAGTATGTATCTGAAGATATTTCCGTTTTCACCATAAGCCTCAAAGGGCTCCCGAATATCCCTTAGCTGACTAGCCTAAAACAGTGTTAGAATACTGCTCAGTGAAAACAGAAGCTTAACTGTGCAAGTGGAATTCACGTGATCTAGAGAAGAATCACAGAAAGTTTTATCAGAGGGAATTTCTTTTCAGCATATTCTTAAAAGCCTCCCAAATATCCATTCTCAGGTTCCACAGAAACAGTGATTTCAAAGTACTGAATCCAAAGAATGATTTTACTCTATGAGATGAATACACACATCACAAATCAGTTGCTCTGAAAGATTATCTCCAGTTTTCTTCTGAACACGTTTTCTTTCTCACCACAAGCCTCTGAGTGTCACTTAACATCCTTCAGAGATTCCTCAAAGACAGAGTTTCCAAACTGGGCAACGTAGTGTAAGCTTTAACTTTCTGAAATGAAGGCACACGTTATATTGCAGTTTCTTGGAACGCTTCTTTCTGGGTTTTATTCCCAGATATTTCACTTTTCGCCATAGTCTTCTATGCGCTGCCAAATTTCTGTTTTACAGTTTCACAGGAACAGTGTTAGAACACTGCCTTATGAGAAAAGAGGTATAACTCCCTGAGCTGAATCCTTACGTCAGAAAGCAATTTCTTAGAAAGCTTCTCTCCAGTTTTTATCTGAAGATATCTCTTATTTTCCCACAGGCCTGAATGTGCTCCCGAATGACCCTTCGCGAATGGTCCATGACGCAGTTTCAAAATTGCGTAATAGAAAGAAAGTTTTGCCTATATGAGAGGAATAGACATATCTATCACAAAGCAGTTTCCCAGAAAGCTTCTTTCTAGTTTTGTCTGAGGATATTTCATTTTCACCGCAGCCGTCCATATACTCCCAAATGTCCCCGGTAGCGTTTTCTCCAAGTGCTATTCCCCAATTCTCTATGAGCGGAAATGTATAACTCTGTGAGTGGAATGCACACGTCACAAAGCAGCTCCCAGGGAATCTTCTCTCCAGTATCTATCTGAAGATATTTCCGTTTTCACCGTAAGCCTCAAACTGCTCCCGAGTATCACTTCGCAGACTAAACAAAAACAGTGTTAAAATACTGCTCAATGAAAACAGAAGCTTAACTGTGCAAGTGGACTTCACGTGACCTAGAGCAGTTTCACAGAAAATTCCTTCTGGTTTTATCGGAGCGTATTTCTTTTCAGCATATTCTTAAAAGCATTCCCAAATCTCCTTTCTGAGGTTCCACAGAAACAGTGATTTCAAACTGCACAATCCAAAGAATGATTTAACTCTATGAGATGAATACACACATCACTAAGCAGTTGCTTCAAAAACTTCTCTCCAGATTTCAACAGAAGACGATTCCTTTCTCACCACAACCTTCCAGGAGCCACTTAATATCCCTTCACAGATTCCTCAAAAACAGAGTTTCCAAACTGGTCAACGTAGTGTAAGTTTTAACTCTATGAAATGAATGGACACGTCAGAGATCAGTTTCTTGGAATGCTTCTTTCTATGTTCTATTTCCGGATATTTCACTATTCAGCATAGTCTTCAATGCACTGCAAAATATCACTTCTTCATTTTTACAGGAACAGCATTCAATCACTGCCGTATGAGAAAAGAGGTACAACTCCCTGAGTGCAATGCACACATCACAAAGCAGTTTCTCATAAAGCTTCTCTCCAGTTTTTATCTGAAGATATCTCCTATTTTTCCACAGGCCTGAATGGCTCCTGAATGTCCCTTCGTGAATCCGTCCATGACACAGTTTCAAAGCTATGTAATATAAAGAAAGCTTTATCTTCATGAGAGGAATAGACATATGTATCACAGAACAGTTTCACAGAGTGTTTCTTTCTTTCCAGTATCTGTCTGAGGATATTTCGTTTTTCACCATAGCTGTCCATATACTCCTGAATATCGGCTGGTAGCGTTTTCTCCAAGTGGGATTCCCCAAACATCTATGAGAAGAAATGTATAACTCTGAGAGTGGAATGCACACATCACAAAGCAGCTCCTCACAAGTCTTCTCTCCAGGTTCTATCTGGAGATATTTCCGCTTTCACCATAAGCCTCAAAGCGCTCCCGAGTATCCCTTAGCTGACTAACCTAAAACAGTGTTAGAATACTGCTCAATGAAAACAGAAGTTTAACTGTGCGAGTGGACTTCACGTGACCTAGAGCAGTTTCACAGAACGTTTCCTTCTGGTTTGAATCAGAGGATATTTCTTTTTCAGCATATTCTTAAGAGCGTTCCCAAATGCCCTTTCTCTGGTTCTACAGAAAGAATGATTTCAAACTGGTAAATCCAAAGAATGATTAAAACCTATGAGTTGAATACACACATTACAAAGCAGTTACTCTGAAAGCTTTTCTCCAGTTTTCATCGGAAGACGTTTCCTTTCTCACCACAATCCTACTTTCGCCACTTAATATCCCTTCACAGATTTCTCAAAGACAGAGTTTCCAAACTGGTAAACGTAGTGTAATCTTTAACTTTCTGAAATGAATGCAGACATCAGAGAGCAGGTTCTTGGAAAAGTTCTTTCTGGGTTTTATTTCAGGATATTTCACATTTCACCATAGTCTTCAATTCACTGCAAAATATCACTATTTCAATTTTACAGGAACAGTGTTCAAACACTGCCTTATGAGAAAAGAGGTATAATTCCCTGAGTGGAATGCACACATCATAAAGCAATTTCTCAGAAAGCTTCTCTCCAGTTTTTATCTGAAGATATCTCCTATTTACCCACAGGCCTGAATGTGCTCCCAAATTTCCCTTTGCGAATCCATCAATGACGCAGTTTCAAAACTGCGTAATAGAAAGAAAGTTTTATCTATGTGAGATGAATAGACATATTTATCACAAAGCAGATTCACAGAAAGTTTCTTTCCAGTTTTTGTCTGAGGATATTTCCTTTTCCACCATAGCCGTACATATAGTCCGTAATATCCCTAGTATCGATTTCTCCAAATGGGATTCCCCAAACCTCTATGAGAAGAAAAGTATAACTCTGTGAGTGGAATGCTCATGTCACAAAGCAGCTCCTCGGAAATCTTCTTTCCTGTATCTATCTGAAGATATTTCCGTTTTCACCATAAACTTCAAACTGCTCCCGATATACCTCAGCTGACTAACCTAAAAAAGTGTTAGAATACTGCTCTATGAAAACAAAAGCTTAACTGTGCGTGTGGACTGCAAGTGACCTAGAGCAGTTTCACAGAAAGTTTCCTTTTGGTTTTTATTGGAGGGTATTTCTTTTGCAGCATATTCTTAAGAGCGTTCCCCAATGTCCTTTCGCAGGTTCCACAGGAACAGTGATTTCAAACTGCTCATTCCAAAGAATGATTTAATGCTATGAGATGAATACACACATCACAAAGCAGTTACGCTGAAGGTTTCTCACCAGTTTTCAACAGAATACGTTTCCTTCTCATGGCATGCCTCCAGGCACCACTTACTATCCCTTCACAGATTCCTCAAAGACAGAGTTTCCAAACTGCACAATATCGAGTAAGCTTTAACTCTCTGTAGTGAATGCACACATCGGAGAGCAGTTTCTTGGAATGCTACTTTCTGGGTTTTATTTCAGGATATTTCACTTTTCTCCATAGTCTTCAATGTGCTTCAAAATATCACTTTTCAGTTTTCAGGAACAGTGTTCAAACACTGCCTTATGAGAAAAGAGGTATAACACCCTGAGTGGTATAAACTGCACACATCAAAAAGCAGTTTCTCTGAACGAGTCTTTCCAGTTTTTCTCTGAAGATATTTCCTATTTCCCCACAGGCCTACATGTGCTCCCGAATGTCCCTTCATGAATTCGTGAAGGACACATTTTCAAAACTGCGTAATAGAAAGAAAGTTTTATGTATGTGAGATGAATATCTATCACAAAGCAGTTTCACAGAAAGCTTCTTTCCAGCTTTTGTCTGAGGATATTTCCTTTTTCACCATAGCCGTCCATATACTCCCAAATGTCCCCTGGTAGCTTTTTCTCCAAATGGGATTCCCCAATCATCTATGAGAAGAAAAGTATAACTCTGTGAATGGAATGCACATGTCACAAAGCAGTTCCTCGAATATCTTTTCTCCAGTATCTATCTGAAGATGTTTTCATTTTCACCGTATGCGTCAAAGTGCTCTCCGTTATTCCTTAGCTGTCTAATCTAAAACAGTGTGAGAATACTGCTGAATGAAAACAAAAGCTTAACTGTGCAAGTGGAATTCACGTGACCTAGAGCAGTTTCACAGAAAGTCTCCTTCCAGTTTTCATTGGAGGGTTATTCTTTTTCAGCATATTCTAAAGAGCGTTCCAAAATGTCCTTTCTCAGGTTAAATAGAAACTGTGATTTCAAACTGCTCAATCCAAAGAATGATTTAATTCCATGAGATGAATACACATATCACAAAGCAGGTGCTCTGAAAGCTTCTCTCCAGTTTTGATCGTAGGACGTTTCCTTTCTCACCACAAGCCTCCAGGCACCACTTAATATCCCTTCACAGATTCCACAAAGACAGAGTTTCCAAACTGGGCAAAGTAGTGTAAGCTTTATCTCCCTGAAATGAATGCACACGTCAGAGAGCTGTTTCTTGGAACGCTTCCTTCTTGATTTTATTTCATGATATTTCACTTTTCACCATAGACTTCCATGGGCTGCAATATACCACTTTTTCAGTTTTACAGGAACAGTGTTGAATCACTGCCTTACGAGAAAAGAGGTATAACTCCCTGAGTGGAATGCACACATCACAAAGCAACTTCTCAGAAAGCTTGTCTCCTGGTTCTATCTGAAGATATCTCCTATTTCCCCACAGGCCTGAATGTGCTCCCAAAAGTCTCTTCGTGAATCCGACCATAACTCAGTATAAAAACTGCATAATAGAAAGAAAGTTTATCTATGTGATAAGAATAAACATATCTATCACAAAGCAGTTTCACAAATAGCTTCTTTCCAGTATTTTTCTGAGGCTTTCTTTTTTACCATTGCTGTCCATATACTCCCGAATGTCCCTTCGTAGCTATTTCTCCAAGCGAGATTCCCCAATCTTCTCTGAGAAGAAAATTATAACTCTGTGAGTGGAATGCACACGTCACAAAGCAGTTCCTCGGAAATCTTCTCTCCAGTATCTATCTGAAGATATTTCCATTTTCACCATAAGCCTGAAAGCGCTCTCGAGTATCCCTTAGCTGACTAACCTAAAACAGTGTCAGAATACTGCTCAATGAAAACAGAAGCTTAACTGCGAGTGAAATTCATGTAACCTAGAGCAGTTTCACAGAAAGTTTCCTTCTGGTTTTATCAGAGGGTTATTCTTTTCAGCATATTCTAAAGAGCGTTCCAAAATGTCCTTTCTCAGGTTAAATAGAAACTGTGATTTCAAACTGCTCAATCCAAAGAATGATTTAACTCTGTGAGATGAATATAGGCATCACAAGGTGTTGCTCTGAAAGCTTCTCTCCAGTTTTCACTCGAAGACATTCCCTTCTAACCACAGGCTTCCGGGTACAATTTACTATCCCTTCACAGATTCCTCAAAGACAGAGATTCCAAACTGGGCAACGTAGTGTAAGCTTTAACTCTGCAATGAATGCATACTTCAGAGAGCAGTTTCTTGGAACACTTCTTTCTGGGTTTTATTTCAGAATATTTCACTTTTTGCTGTAGTCTACAATGCGCTGTAAAATATCACTTTTTCAGTTTTACAGGAACAATGTTCATACACTGTCTTATGTGAAAAGAGGTGTAACTCACTGAGTGGTGTGCACACCTCACAAAGCAGTTTCTCAGAAAGTTTCTCTCCAGTTTTAATCTGGAGATATTTCCAGTTACCCAACTGGCAAGAATGGGCTCACGAATGTCCCTTCATGAATCCGTCTGGGATGCAGCTTCAAAACTGAGTAATAGAAATAAAGTTTTATCTATGTGAAAGGAATAGATATATCTATCACAAAGCATTATCACAGAAACCTTCTTTTCAGTTTTTCTCTGAGGATATTTCCTTTTACACCATAGCAGTCAATATACTCTCGAATTTCCCCTGGTAGCGTTTTCTCCAAAGGGGTTTTCCCAGTCCTCTATGAGAAGAACAGTATAACTCTGTGCGTGGAATGCACACGTCACAAAGCAACTCCTCAGAAATCTTCTCTCCAGTTTCTATCTGAAGATAGTTTCATTTTCACTGTAAACCTCTAAGCGCTCCCGAGTATCACTTCTCAGACTACACAAAAACAGTGTTACAACACTGCTCAACGGAAACAGAAGCTTCACTGTGCGAGTGGACTCCACGTGACCTAGAGCAGTTTCTTAGAAAGTTTCCTTCTTGTTTTCATCAGAGGGTATTTCTTTTACAACATATTCTTAAGAGCATTCCCAAATGTCCTTTCTCAGGTTCCACTGAAACACTGATTTAAAACTGCTCAATCCAAAAAATGACTTAACGCTATGAGATGAATACACACATCATAAGTAGTTGCTCCGAAAGCTTCTCTCCCATTTTCATCGGAAGACGTTTCCTTTCTCACCACAAGCCTCCAGGCACCACTTAATATCCATTCACAGATTCCTCAAAGACAGTTTCCTAACTGGGCAATGTAGTGTAAGCTTTAATTCTCTGAAGTGAACGCCCAGGTCAGAGAGCAGTTTCTTGGAGCGCTTCTTTCTGTGTTTTATTTCAGGAAATTTCACTTTTCGCCGAAGTCTTCAATGCGTTGAAAAATTTCACATTTTCAGTTTCACAGGAAGAGTGTACAAACACTGCCTTATGAGAAAAGAGGTATAACTCCCTGAGTGGAATGCACACATCACAAAGCAGCTACTCGGAAATCTTCTCCCCAGTATCTATCTGAAGATATTTTCGTTTTCACCATAAGCCTCAAAGCACTCCCGAGTATCCCTTAGCTGACTCACCAGAAACAGTGTTAGAAAACTGCTCAATGAAAAGAGATGCTTAACTGTGCGAGTGGAAATCACGTGACCTAGAGCAATTTCACAGAAAGTTTCCCTCTGGTTTTTATTGGGGGATATTTCTTTTCCAGCTTATTCTTTTTATTATTATTATTATTATACTTTAAGTTCTAGGGTACATGTGCATAACATGCAGGTTTGTTACATATGTATACTTATGCCATGTTGGTGTGGTGCACCCATCAACTCGTCAGCACCCATCAATTCATCATTTATATCATGTATAACTCCCCAATGCAATCGCTCCCTCCTCCCCCCTACCCATGATAGGCCCCAGTGTGTGATGTTTCCCTTCCCGAGTCCAAGTGATCTCATTGTTCAGTTTCCACCTATGAGTGAGAACATGCGGTGTTTGGTTTTCTCTTCTTGTGATAGTTTGCTAAGAATGATGGTTTCCAGCTGCATCCATGTCCCTACAAAGGACGCAAACTCATCCTTTTTTATGGCTGCATAGTATTCCATGGTCAGAGTTAGCTCAAGCGGTTACCTCCTCATGCTGGACTTTCTATCTGTCCAGCTTATTCTTAAGAGTGGTCCCAAATGTCCTCTCTCAGGTTCCACAGCAACAGTGATTTCAAACTGCTGAATCCAAAGAATGATTTAAATCTATGAGATGAATTCACAAATCACAAAGCAGTTGCTCTGAAAGCTTCTCACCAGTTTTCATCGAAAGACGTTTCCTTTCTCAAAACAAGCCTTCGACACCACTTAATATCCCTTCAGGCCGGGTGCGGTGGCTCAAGCCTGTAATCCCAGCACTTTGGGAGGCCGAGACGGGTGGATCACGAGGTCAGGAGATCAAGACCATCCTGGCTAACATGGTGAAACTCCGTCTCTACTAAAAACTACAAAAAAACTAGCTGGGTGCGGTGGCGGGCGCCTGTAGTCCCAGCTACCTGGGGGGCTGAGGCAGGAGAATGGCGTGAACCCGGGAGGTGGAGCTTGCAGTGAGCTGAGATCTGGCCACAGCACTCCAGCCTGGGTGACAGAGCAAGACTCCATCTCAAAAAAAAAAAATCCCTTCATAGATTCCTCAAAGACAGAGTTTCCAAACTGAGCAACCTAGTGTAAGGTTTAACACTCTGAAATGAATGCACATGTCAGAGAGCAGTTTCTTGGAACCCTTCTTTCTGAGTTATATTTCAGGATATTTCACTTTTCACCATAGTCTTAAATACACTGCAAAATATCACTTTTACAGCTTTACAGGAACAGGCAGCAAACACTGTCTTATGAGAAACTACGTATACCTCCCTGAGTGAAATGCAAACATCAGAAAGCCGTTTCTCAGAAAGCTTCTTTCCAGGTTTTATCTGAAGATATCTCCTATTTCCCCTCAAGCCCGAATGCGCTCCCGAATGTTCCTTCGTGAATCCATCCATGTCGCAGTTTCAAAACTGCATAATAGAAAGAAAGTTTTATCTATGTGAGATGAATAGACATATCTATCACAAAGAAGTTTTACAGGGGGCGGAGCAAGATGGCCGAATAAGAACAGCTCCAGTCTCTAACTCCCAGTGCAAGCAACAAAGAAGACCGGTGATTTCTGCATTTTCATCTGAGGTACTGGGTTCATCTCACTAGGGAGTGCAGGACAATCGGTGCTGGTCAGCTGCTGCAGCCCGACCAGCGAGAGCTGAAGCAGGGTGAGGCATCGCCTCACCTGGGAAGTGCAAGGGGAAGGCAATCCCTTTTCCTAGCGAGGGGAACTGAGACACACAACACCTGAAAAATCGGGTAACTCCCACCCCAATACTGCTCTTTAAGCAAACGGGCACACCAGGAGATTATATCCCATACCTGGTCAGGAGGGTCCCACGGCCACGGAGCCTCCCTCATTGCAAGCACAGCAGTCTGTGATCTAACCGCAAGACAGCAGTGAGGCTGGGGGAGGGGTCCCCGCCATTGCTGAGGCTTAAGTAGGTAAACAAAGCCGCTGGGAAACTCGAACTGAGTGGAGCTGCCTGTCTCTGTAGACTCCACCTCTGGGGACAGGGCACAGCTAAACAACAACAACAACAACAAAAAGCAGCAGAAAGCTCTGCAGACGCTAACGACTCTGTCTGACAGTTATGAAGAGAGCAGTGGATCTCCCAACACGGAGGTTGAGATCTGAGAATGGAAAGACTGCCTGCTCAAGTGGGTCCCTGACCCCTGAGTAGCCTAACTGGGAGACATCCCCCACTAGGGGCAGACTGACACCCCACACCACACAGGGTGGAGTACACCCCTGAGAGGAAGCTTCCAAAGTAAGAATCAGACAGGTACACTCGCTGTTCAGCAGTGTTCTATCTTCTGCAGCCTCTGCAGCTGATACCCAGGCAAACAGGGTCTGGAGTGGACCTCAAGCAATCTCCAACAGACCTACAGCTGAGCGTTCTGACTGTTAGAAGGAAAACTATCAAACAGTAAGGACACCTACACCAAAATCCCATCAGTACATCACCATCATCAAAGACCAGAGGCAGATAAAACCACAAAGATGGGGAAAAAGCAGGGCAGAAAAGTTGGAAATTCAAAAAACAGGAATGCATCTCCCCATGCAAAGGAGCGCAGCTCATCACCAGCAACGGATCAAAGCTGGACGGAGAATGACTTTGACGAGATGAGAGAAGAAGGCTTCAGTCCATCAAACTTCTCAGAGCTAAAGGAGGAATTACGTACCCAGCACAAAGAAACTAAAAATCTTTCAAAAAGAGTGGAAGAATTGACAGCTAGACTAATTAATGCAGAGAAGGTCATAAACGAAATGACAGAGATGAAAACCATGACACGAGAAATACGTGACAAATGCACAAGCTTCAGTAACCGACTCGATCAACTGGAAGAAAGAGTATCAGCGATTGAGGATCAAATGAATGAAATGAAGCGAGAAGAGAAACCAAAG
>NW_016815296.1:35608-44045 GCF_001698545.2 Rhinopithecus bieti
AGGAACACTTTTACACTGTTGGTGGGATTGTAAACTAGTTCAACCATTATGGAAAACAGTATGGCGATTCCTCAAGGATCTAGAACTAGATGTACCATATGACCCAGCCATCCCACTACTGGGTATATACCCAAAGGATTATAAACCATGCTGCTATAAAGACACATGCACACGTATGTTTATTGCGGCACTATTCACAATAGCAAAGACTTGGAATCAACCCAAATGTCCATCAGTGAGTGACAGACTGGATTAAGAAAATGTGGCACATATACATCATGGAATAGTATGCAGCCATAAAAAAGGATGAGTTTGCGTCCTTTGTAGGGACATGGATACAGCTGGAAACCATCATTCTTAGCAAACTGTCACAAGAACAGAAAACCAAACATCGCATTTTCTCACTCATAAGTGGGAACTGAATAATGAGATCACTTGGACTCGGGAAGGGGAACATCACACACCGGGGCCTATCATGGGGAGGGGGGAGCGGGGAGGGATTGCATTGGGAGGTATACCTGATGTAAATGACGAGTTGATTTTGGCTGACAGGTTGATGGGTGCAGCACACCAACATGGAACACGTATACATATGTAACAAAACTGCACGTTATGCACATGTACCCTAGAACTTAAAGTATAATAATAATAAAATAAAATTAAATTAAATTAAAAAAAGAAGTTTTACAGAAAGTTTCTTTCCAGTTTTCGTTTGAGGATATTTCCTTTTTCATTGTAGCAGTCCATGTACTCCCAAATGCTCCGGGAGCGTTTTCTCCAAATGGGATTATGCAATCCTCTATGAGAAGAAAAGTATTATTTTGTGAGTGGAATGCAGACATCGCTAAGCAGCTCCTCGGAAATCTTCTCTACAGTATCTATCTGAAGGTGTTTCCATTTTCACCAAAGCCTCAAACCACTCCTGCGCATCACTTTGTAGACTAACGTAAAATAGTGTTAGAATACTGCTCAATGAAAACAGAAGCTTCACTGTGTGAGTGTAATTCTCGTGACATAGAGGAGTTTCACAGAAAGATTCCGTCTGGTTTTTATCAGAGGGTATTGCTTTTTCAGGATATTATTAAGAGCGTTCCCACATGTCCTTTCTCAGATTCCGCAGAAACAGTGATTTCAAACTGCTCAATCCAAAGAATCATTTAAATGTATGAGATGAATGCACACATCAAAATGCAGTTGCTCCAAAAGCTTCTCTCCAGTTTTCATCGGAAAACGTTTCCTTTCTCACCACAAGCCTCTGGGAGGCACTTAATATCCCTTCACAGATTCCTCAAAGACAGAGTTTCCAAACTGGGTGACATAGCGTAAACTTCAACTCTCTGAAATGAATGCACACATCAGAGAGCAGTTTCTTGGAACGTTTCCTTCTGGGTTTTATTTCAGTACATTTCGCTTTTCATCATTGTCTTCAATGTGCTGCAAAATATCACTTTTTCAGTTTTACAGGAACAGTGTTCAAACACTGCCTTATGATAAAAGAAGTATAACTCCCTGAGTGAAATTCTCACATCACAAACAGTATCTCAGAAAGCTTCTCCCCCTTTTTTATCTGAAGATATTTCCTACTTCTGCAGAGGCCTGAATGTGCTCCCAAATGTCCCTTCGCGAATCTGTGGATGACGCAGTTTCAAAACTGCGTAATAGAAACAAAGTTTTGTCTACTTGAGATGAATAGACATATCTGTCCCAAAGCAGTTTCTCAGAAAGCTTCTTTCCAGTTTTTGTCTGAGAATATTTCCTTTTTCACCATAGCCATCCATGTAATCCTGAACGTCCCCTGGTAGCGTTTTCTCCAAACAGGATTTCCCAATTCTCTATGAAAAGAAAAGTATATATCTGTGGCTGGAATGAGCACGTCACAAAGCAGCTCCTTGGAAATCTCTCGTGTGTCTATTTGAAGATATCTACGTTTTCACCATGAGACTCAAAATTCTCCTGAGTATACCTTAGCTGACTCACCTAAAACAGTGATAGAATACTGTTTAATGAAAACAGAAGCTTAACTCTGCGAGGTGAATTCACCTTACCTAGAACAATTACAGAGAAAGATTCCTTCTGGTTTTTATCGGAGGGTATTTCTTTTTCAACATATTCTTAAGAGCGTTCGCAAATGTCTTTCTCAGGTTATACAGAACAGTGATTTCATACTGCTCAATTCAAAGAATGATTTAACTCTATGAGCTGAATACACACATCACAAAGCACTTGCTCTGAAACCTTCTCTCCAGATTTCATCGGAAGACGTTTCCTTTCTCACCAAAGGCCTCTGGGCGCCACGTAATATCACTTCACAGGTTCCTCAAAGAAAGAGTTTTCAAATTGGGCAACGTAGTGCAAGCTCTAACTCTGTTAATTGAATGGACACGTCGAAGAGCAGTCTTTTGGAATGCTTCCTTCTGGGTTTTATTTCAGAATATTTCACTCTTCGCCATAGTCTTCAATGCGCTGCAAAGTATCACTTTTTCAGCTTTACAGGAACAGTGTTCAAACAATGCCTTATGAGAAAAGAGGTAATACTCCTAGAGTGGAATGCACATATCACAATGCAGTTTCTCAGAAAGCTTCTCCCCAGTTTTTATCTGAAGATATCTCCTATTTCTCCACAGGCCTGAAAGTGCTCCTGAAAGTCTCTTCGCAAATCCGTTCATGACACTGTTTATAAACTGCATAATAGAAAGAATATTTTATCTATGTGATATGAAAAGACATATCTATCACAAAGTAGTTTGACAAAAGGCTTCTTTCCATTATTTGTCTGAGGATATTGTCTTTTTTACCATTGCCATCCAAATACTCTCGAAAGTCCCCGGTAGCTATTTCTAAAACGGGATTCCCGAATCTTCTATGAGAAGAAAAGTATAAGTTTGTAAGTGGAATGCACACGTCACAAAGCAGCTCCTAGGAAATGTTCTCTCCAGTATCTATCCGAAGATATTTCCGTTTCCACTGTAAGCCTCTAAGCGCTCCCGCGTATCCTTAACTGACTAACCTGAAACAGGGGAAGAATACTGCTCAATGAAAACAGAAGCTTACCTGTGCGAGTGGAATTCAAGTGACCTAGAGAAGTTTCACAGAGAGTTTCCTTCTGGTTTTCATCTGAGGGTATTTCTTTTTCAACATATTCTTAATGGCGGTCCCAAATATCCTTTCTCAGGTTCCACAGAAACAGTGACTTCAAACTGCTCAAACCAAAGAATGATTTAACTCTATGGGATGAATACACGCATCACAAAGCAGTTCCTCCAAAAGCTTCTCTCCATTTTTCTTTGGAAGACGTTTTCTTTCTCACCACGAACCTCCGGGCACCACTTAATAATCCTTCACAGATTCCTCAAAAACAGTTTCCAAACTGGGCAACGTAGTGTAAGCTTTAACTCTCTGAAATGAATGCACACGTCAGAGAGCAGTTTCTTGGAACGCATCTTTCCGGGTTTTATTTGAGGATATTTCACTTTTTGCCAGAGTTTTCAATGCACTGCAAAATATTACTTTTTCAGATTTACAGGAGCAGTTTTCAAAACTGCCTTATGAGAAAAGAGGTATAACTCCCTGAGTGGAATGCACACATCACAAAGCAGTTTCTCAGAAAGCTTCTCTCCAGTTTTTATCTGAAGATATCTCCTATTTCTCCACAGGCCTGAATGTGCTCCCCAACATTCCTTTGCGAATCCATCGATGACGCAGTTTAAATACTGCGTAATAGAAAGAATGTTTCATCTATGTGAGATGAACACACACATATCACTCCCAAAGCAGTTTCACGGAAAGCTTCTTTCCAGTTTTTGTCTGAGGGTATTTTCTTTTTCACTTTTGCCATCCATATACTCCACAAAGTCCCCTGGTAGTGTTTTCTCCAAGCGAAATTCCGCAATACTCTATGAGAGAAAAAGTATAAGTGGAATGCACGTGTAAGTGGAATGCACATGTCAAAAAGCAGTTCCTCGGAAAAGTTCTCTCAAGTTTCTCTCTGAGGATATTTTCGTTTCCACCATAAGCCTCAAACCACTCCTGAGCGTCATTTCGCAGGCTAAACAAAAGCAGTGTTAGAATATTGCTCAATGAAAACAGAAGCTTAACTGTGCGAGTGGACTTCACTTGACCTAGAGCAATTTCACAAAAGTCCCCTCTGTTTTTTATGGGAAGGTATTTCTTTTAAGCATATTATTAAGAGCATTCCAATATATCCCTTCTCAGGTTAAACAGAAACAGTGATTTCAAACTGCTCAATCCAAAGAAAGATTTAACTCTATGAGATGAATACACACACCAAAAAGCAGTTGCTCCAAAAGCTTCTCTCTAGTTTTCTTCGGAAGACGTTTCCTTTCTCACCACAAGCCCCCGGGAGCCACTTAATATCCTTTCACAGATTCCTCAAAGACAGAGTTTCCAAACTGGGTAACGTACTGTAAGCTTTAATTCTCTGACATGAATGCACACGTCAGAGAGCAGTTTTTTGGAACGCTTCTTTCTGGGTTTTATTTCAGGATATTTCATTTTTCGTTGTAGTCTTCGATGTGCTGCAAGTTTCACTTTTTCAGTTTCACATGAACAGTGTTCAAACACTGCCTTATGAGAAAAGAGGTATAACTCTCTGAGTGGAGTGCACGCATTACAAAGCACTTTCTCAGAAAGCTTCTCTCCAGTTTTTATCTGAAGATATTTCCTATATCCCCACAGGCGTGAATGTGCTCCTGACTGTCCCTTTGCGAATCCATCCACGACGCAGTTGCAAAACTGCGTAATAGAAAGAAAGTTTTATCTACGTTAGATGAATACACATATCATTCTCAAAGCAGTTTCACAGAAAGCTTCTTTCCACTTTTTGTCTGAGGACATTTCCTTTTTCACCATAGCCCTCCATATACTCCCGAATGTCCGCTGATAGCTTTTTCTCCAAGAGGGATTCCCCAATACTCTCTGAGAAGAAAAGTTTAACTCTGTGTGTGGAATGCACATGTCACAAAGCAGTGTTTGAACACTTTTCCTCTCTGATGTGTGCATTCATTTCAGAGAGTTAAAGCTTACACTACTTTGCCCAGTTTGGAAACTCTGTCTGTGAGGAATCTGTGAAGGGATATTAAGTGGCGCCCAGAGGCTTGTGGTGAGAATGAAAACATCTTCCGATGAAAATTGGACAGAAGCGTTTAGAGCAACTGCTTTGTGATGCATGTATTCATCCCATAGAGTTAAATCATTCCTTGGACTGAGCAGTTTGAAATCACTCTTTCTGTGAAACCTGAGGAAGGACATTTGGGAACACTCTGAAGAATATGCTGAAAAAGAAATACCCTCCGGTAACAACCAGAAGGAAACTTTCTGTGAAACTGTTCTAGGTCACGTGAATTCACCTGATGCAGTTAAGCTTCTGTTTTCATTGAGCAGTATTCTAACACTATTTTAGGTTAGTCAGCTAAGGGATACTCGGTAGCGCTGTGAGGCTTATGGTGAAAGTGCAAATATCTTCAGATAGATACTGGAGAGAAAATTTCTGAGGAGCTGCTTTGTGATGTGTGCATCCCACTCACAGAGTTATACTTTTATTCTCATAGAGGATTTGGGTATACATTTTGGAGTAGAAACTACCAAGGGACTTTGGGGATTATATGGATGGCTACTATGAAAAAAGAAACATCCTCAGACAAAAACTGGAAAGACGCTTTCTGTGAAACTGCTTTGTGATAGATATGTCTATTCACCTCACAGAGATAAAACTTTCTTTCTATTATACTGTTTTGAAACTGCGTCATATACGGATTCACGAAGGGACTTTCGGGAGCACATTCAGGCCTGTGGAGTAATAGGAGTTATCTTCAGATAAAAACTGGAGAGAAGCTTTCCAAGAAACTGCTTTGTGATGTGTGCATTGCACTCAGGGAGTTATACCTCTTTTCTCATAAGGCAGTGTTTGAACACTTTTCTTGTAAAACTGAAGAAGTGATATTTTGCAGCCCTTTGAAGACTATGGTGAAGAGTGAAATATTCGGAAATAAAACCCAGAAAAAAGCGTCTAAGAAATTACTCTCTGACATGTGCTTTCATTTCAGGGAGATAAAGCCTACACTATGTTGCCCAGTTTGGAAACTCTGTCTTTGAGGAATCTGTGAAGGGATATTTAGCGTCTCCCGAAGTCTTGTGGTGAGAAACAAAACATCTTGTGATGAAAACTGGAGAGAAGCTATCGAAGCAACGGCTTTGTGATGTTTGTATTCATCTCATAGCATTTAATCATTCTTTGGATAGAGCAGTGTGAAATCACTGTTTCTATGGAACCTGAAAAAATACGTTTGGGAACGCTCTTATGAATATGCTGAAAAAGAGGTACCCTCCTAAAAAAAACCAGAAGGAAACTTTCTGTGAAACTGCTCTAGGTCATATGAATTCCACTCCCACAGTTAAACTTCTGTTTTCATTGAGCAGTATTTTAGGACTGTTTTTGTTTAGTCTACGAAGTCATACTCGGGAGTGCTTTCAGGTTTACGGTGAAAAAGGAAATATCTTCAGATAGAAACTGGAGAGATTTCTGAGGAGCTGCTTTGTGACATGTGCATTCCACACACAGAGTTAAACTTTTCTTCTCACAGATTATTGGGGAATCCCGCTTGGAGAAAACGATACCAGGGGACATTTGGGAGTACATGCAGAGCTATGGTGAAAAAAGAAATGTCCTCAGACAAAAAATGGAAAGAAGCTTTCTGTGAAACTGTTTTTTGAGAGATATGTGTATTCACATCAGGTAGATAAAACTTTCTTTCTATTACAGTTTTGAAACCGCGTCATGAACAGTTTTTCGAAGGGACATTCGGGAGCACATTCACGCCTGTGGGGATATAGGAAATATCTTCANTTTGAGGAATCTGTGAAAGGGTATTAAGTGGCTCCTGGGGCTTGTGGTGAGAAAGGAAACGTCTTATGAAGAAAACTGGAGAGAAGCTTTTGGAGCAACTGCTTTGTAATGTGTGTATTCATCTCATAGAGTTAAATCTTTCTTTGGATTGAGCGATTTGAAATCACTGTTTCTATTTAACCTAAGAAAGTACATTTGGGAATGCTCCTAATAATATGCTTAAAAAAAATACCATCCCACAAAAATCAGAAGGAGACTTTCCGTGAAACTGCTCTAGGTCACGTGAAGTCCACTCACACAGTTAAGCTTCTCTTTACATTGAGCAGTATTCTAACACTGTTTTTGTTTTGTCTGCGAAATGATACTCGGGAGTGGTTTGAGGCTTACGGTGAAAACGGAAATATCTTCAGATAGAAACTGGAGAGAACTTTTCCAAGGTGCTGTTTTGTGACATGTGCATTCCACTCACAGTGTTATGCTTTTCTTCTCATAAAGAATTGGGGAATCTTGCTTGTAGAAAACGCTACTAGGGGACTTTCTGGAATACTTGGATGGCAAAAGTGAAAAAGACAATATCCTCAGACAAAAACTGGAAAGAAGTTTTCTGTGAAACTGCTTTGTGATAGATATGTCTATTCATCTCACATAGATAAAACATTCCTTCTATTACGCAACTTTTAAAGAGCATCATGGATTCGCAAAGGGATGTTCGGGAGCACATTCAGGCCTCTGGAGAAATAGGAGATATCTTCAGATAAAAACTGCTTTGTGATGTGTGCATTAAACTTAGGGAGTTGTAACACTTTTCTCATAAGGCAGTGTTTGAAAACTGTCCCTGTAAATCTGAAAAAGTGATACTTTGCAGCACATTGAAAAGTATGGTGAAAAGTGAAATATCCTGAAATAAAACCCAGAAAGATGCGTTTCAAGAAACTGCTCTCTGACGTGTGCATTCATTTCAGAGAGTTAAAGCTTACAGTAATTTGCTCAGTTTGGAAACTCTGTCTTTGTGGAATCTGTGAAGGGATACTAAGTGGCGCCTGGAGGCTTGTGGTGAGATAGGAAACGTCTTATGATCAAAACTGGAGAGAAGCTTTCACGGCAACCACTTTGTGATGTGTGTATTCATATAATAGAGTTAAATCACACTTTGGATTGAATAGTTTGAAATCACTGTTTCTGTGGGAACTGACAGAAGACATTTGGTAATGCTCTTAAGAATATGCTGGGTAGAACTTCCAATGGAAGATGGACGAATAGGAACAGCTCCAGTCTTCAAATCCCAGCGTGAGCGACCCAGAAGACTGGTGATTTCTGCATTTTCAACTGAGGTACTGGGGTCATCTCACTAGGGAGTGCCAGACAATCAGTGCTGGTCAGCTGCTGCAGCCTGACCAGCGAGAGCTGAAGCAGGGCAAGGCATCGCCTCACCTGGAAAGCTCAAGGGGGAAGGGAATCCCTTTTCCTAGCCAGGGGAACTGAGACACACAACACCTGGAAAATCGGGTAACTCCCACCCAATACCGCACTTAAAGCAAACGGGCACACCAGAAGAATATATCCCTCACGTGGCCG
>NW_016815297.1:0-18433 GCF_001698545.2 Rhinopithecus bieti
TTTAAAACATGAATCAGTGTTCTACAGAAATCAGAAGTACTTGTTTTCACAAATCAGTACTCTTTCTTAAATTAGAATTTAAACTTGTTTTATTACTAACCAACCACTTCAGCGGAGCCCTGCACTGTGCTTACTTTCTGTTAA
This sequence comes from Rhinopithecus bieti, assembly GCF_001698545.2. NCBI lineage: Eukaryota > Metazoa > Chordata > Mammalia > Primates > Cercopithecidae > Rhinopithecus > Rhinopithecus bieti. The sequence continues at coordinate 145 of NW_016815297.1, forward strand.
TGACAAGTGCATCTTCGTTTTGTAGCTGGAAGCTCAGCTCAAGGACGCTGTTCCTGAGGCCTCAGAGGAATGCAGACTTCATGAGCACATCGCAGACTTCAAGCAAACAGAAAGTGAGCCTGAAGCCCTCGAGGTGGTGCTGGGTTAGAGTCTTTACTCTTAACCCTGAGACAGAAAGCTCATCCTTGCTGATCCCAGCACGTGGACATTGCCTTGTATAATGTGCTGGTCCTAGCTAAGCATTACCCAACGCAGTTCCAGACAAGACAGGGTTATGGAGAGGTGGGGAGGGACCCTGCCTTCGTGATTGTTTTCATTTGACTATATATCTCAAATAAGGGCTGCTACTTCAGCCTAGTTCCCAGAATGAGCACCTCTCAACTTTCAATGAGACTGATCAGGCAGAGCTGCCTACATGAGGAGCTACTGCTAATGCACAAAGCCAAGCCACAAGTATGTGGTTTTGGTTAAGTCACTGGGATTTGGAGGGATTATGCCTGCACTGAAGCTGCCTAATGTGATAGCCAACACTACATTACCCACAGATGCATGTACAGCTTATTCCTTTTCCTTATAGAAGGCATAGAAACCCGAAATGCCATTGATCAAGTAATTCTAACAAACCCAAACTGCAAAAAGAGGAGCAGAATATCAACAATTTCAAGAGGGATCAAAGACGTATTTATTAAGCATTCTTAGTACTCTTCCCATTTATATGTAAGAACATGGCAACTTCCCTCACGCTTACATTTCATCTAGCATATAATGAAATTACAGATTTTGCAGTTGGAATGGCAGCTTTTGCAGCCCTGCTTTCTCCATTCTCGAGAGAAATCCTCTTCTGTTCTTGGAGAATCACAGTGGATATGGAAAATCAGAACTGTCTGCCCTCACTTAGCAAACAAAAGGATTCTCTAATGCAGTATAACTTCACTCACACCAGTGTCAAATTTACCAAAACACATGCTAGGTTCACAACTCAAACAACCATCCTTCAGCTTTCTTCTAGTTCCCAGTTTCTGAGTGAAGGGGACAATTGAGCCAGACTGCAAGGAATGAGCTGGATTTGGACTGGTGAAACAGAAGGAGGACATTTAAGGCAGATGGTGCAGTTTAAACGAAGGCACAAAGTATGCTGGAATATGAAGAGCTGAGGGCGGTTGGGGCAGAGGGTGGAGGAGTGGCTACAGATAGGATTGACAACAAGCTGGAGGGCCATCCTCAGAGCCCGTGTCCTTGATTTTACCCTAGAGCAAAGCTCAAGAAACAATAGGTAAACACTTCTAAGTTTTATGGACCATAAATGTATATATTCCTACCTGATTTAAAAATGGCTTCGCTTTAATAAATACATTATTTTGCATAGCAGTTAAAAACACGGGCATTTTCAGCAGACAGGTCGATTCTATACTATAGCTCTGCCATGGATGTGCCCTGTTCAACCTGGGTACAGTGATTAACCTGCCTGACGGAGCCTCACTTGCCTCTTCTGAATAATGGTGATAATAGTGATCATCATTCTTGTAAACGAGGACCATTGGCTATGAAGATGCAGGTGAATTCTTGGCAAAATATGCAAGTCAGAAGTAAAAGCTCCAGAAACAGCACTTTCTGAAATTGTTTTTACACAATTGTTCAGAAATGAAAGCTTAGTCATATGCCCCCCGGAGGTTTGACCACCTGCACCCCTTAGTTGTGCTGACATTCTGAAGACTGCTTCTTATCTGTTTTAAAAGGTGCCTAAGACAAAGCCAATTCGCTGATTGATGTGGACTAGATGGAGAGCCACAGTTATGCCCCTCAGTGCCTGTCTCAGCTGAAACAGGGCTAAGCTCACACCGTTCAAAGCCAGCTGAAGGCCTGATTTTCACTGGTGACCATACCAGATACGACCATGGAGCGGGGAAGAAAGCGAATGCGCCTGGCGACTCCTCTTCTGGAAGCTCTCTGGGAAATCAGTCCTCTTGGCCACTATCAAGGCTTGGGGGCAGCTTAGGCTGAAAACTGTGGTGCCCCATTAGCAGGCAACTTTCCTTCAAGAAAATGTTATTTTTCTTTCCTTTATTGAATTACTGGCTTCATTATTTTGGGGTTTATTTGGGAGAGGAAATTTCTGTCTTCCTTGAATTAAAACCTGTGGTTAGACACGGTTCTTTTGTACGTTTGCCATTTGGTAAGGTTTTGAAGAAGGGAAAGGATGAAGGAAAAGAAAATGATGAGGATAAAACCACTAGTTGGTTTAGTTCTCCGTAAATATTTTCTAGTTCTAGTTTCAGATGAAAGTATTTAATCAATGGGTCTTTAAAACCATATGATTGTACTGTGAGAACTTTGAGAGCGTGTTATCATAGAAATGAGGAATGTCACCACCCAGAATCATTTTCCCTTTTCCCACTAAAATTAAAACATAGGAGCACAGGGCTTGAATGGACAGTAAACATTGGCATTTGTTTTGCACTATCTCCCCAAAATCTAAACAGGAAAGCTACTTCTCTTATCAATCAAATAAACTTAATAAAATATATTGACCTAATTTATGGTATGGAGTGTCAATCTGAGTGTCCCAGCTGCTCTTCATTGCTGGTGGGTTGGGTGTTCCCCTTAAATAACACATTTCTGTTGGGTGATACTAATGATTGTAGATAATGTTTCTTAATAAAATTATCACAACAATCAGTTCTCTTTCTCGCTCTCTCTCTTTCTCTCTCTCCCCTGCCTGTCTCCTCCATTTTCCTCTCTCTGTCTCTTCTTCCTTTTTCCTTCTGTCTTCTTTCTCAAATTTTTTTGTTTGCCTACCATTCATTCATTTAATCTACATTTACTAGCACTTAAAGAAGCTTCAAGGCTAGGCGTGGTGGCACACACCTGTAATCCCAGCACTTTGGGAGGCCAAGGCAGGTGGATCACCTGAGGTCAGGAGTTCGAGGTCAGCCTGGCCAACATGGTGAAACCTAGTCTCTATTAAAAACACAAAAATTAGCTGGACCTGGTGGTGGGTGCCTGTAATCCCGGCTATTCGGGAGGCTGAAGCAGGAGAATCTCTTGGACCCAGAAAGCGGAGGTTGCAGTGAGCCAAGATTGGGCCATTGTACTCCAGCCTGGGCAACAAGAGTGAAACTCTGTCTCAAAAAATATAATAATAATAATAATAGTAATAATAATAATAATAAGCTTCAAGAGCAGAGAAGGGAAGCCTTGGAAGGAATCATGATTCAGAAAGACACAGCAGCCCCCTCATCAATCATAAAGGTCAGATTTCTCAAAACACTCAAGGGGAAAAAATCTAAGTGCTTAAAGCTGTAAATCACATGGGTGTTTTGAACTAACAGGCAGGCCTGTTAAACTCTGCCTATTTTTATTACTTACAATAACCAAAATAAAATGTCCACTGCTTTTCCTATTTCCAAACTCGAAGTTCATGACAACCTCTGACTAAACTCTATGTTCCACTGAGCTTCCAGAGGCACAGAGTGGCTTGAATGTCGGTGTGGAGGGTGAGAAAAAAGACTATTTCAATCACTGGTTAACTTGGTTTCACTTATTAGGCTAATGAATTTATATACATCTCTGCCTAATTCTTAGTGTACAGGATGACACTGATGACAAATGGGGAATTTTCCTATTTATCCCTGAGGCTTCAGGTATGAGATGCTCAGCTCAGAGTCCATTTGCCAGGTGCTCCCTCTCACGGGCCCTGGAGGGAGGTGTGGGGTGACCTGTAAATATACTTCTGCCGAGGATACAGTGACTGCCCAGACTGGAGTATATTTCTAAAAAATAAAAAAATGGCAGGGCCGGGCACCGTGGCTCACGCCTGTAATCTCAGCACTTTGGGAGGCCGAGGCGGGGAGATCACAATATCAGGAGTTCAAGACCAGCCTGACCAACATGATGAAACCCCATCTCTACTAAAAATACAAAAATTAGCTGGGCGTGGTGGCATGCACCTGTAATCCCAGCTACTCAGGAGGCTGAGGCAGGAGAATCACACAAACCCAGGAGGCAGAGGTTGCAGTGAGCCGAGATCTTGCCACTGCACTCCAGCCTGGGTGACAGAGCGAGACTCTGTCTTAAAAACAAAAACAAAAAAAAGCAAAATACCTGCAGAGTTAAAGAAAGATCTGTGTTTACATCTGTTTGGGTGAATGACTACCCTAGTAACAATAAATACTATTATGTTTATGTTCTATTAAAAAATCATACTAGAAGTCAGCTCTCATGGAAACAACTGACTTATTAGTAGAATATCTTAAACCACTTGAGAATAGCAGCTGAGTCACTGAGAGCATCGGTTAGAAAAGAACAGGATATAAAAGAAAGAGCTCAACTGCTCTCAATTAGAAAAACACAGGAATATGGGAACCAGAGAAAATATAAAAGGAAGAAGAAACTTTTTGAAAGAGATGCCCAAGCCACGTGCAGACAATTTCCATGAGAATCTTAAGAAATGGATATGTCCAATTTTTTGGTGCATTCTGTGCTGCCTGTAACTCCTTCTACCTGCCTAAAACTGCAGCAAAGACCCTGAGTAATTTGTTTCTTTGTAAAAACAATAGAAAGGGGTTGGATCTAAGTTCAGTCAGTGCCAAGGTATGAATAATAAGGAATAACAGCAAGCATGGAGCAGAGAATGATTCAGCGGTGTTTGGAAGTCACGGCTGGCGGTGATTATGGGAACGTTAACCTCTCCAAGAATTCACAATGCATGGGTAATGGAGACAAAATTCTGGGCACTATGGGAAAAAAAAATCCAGAAGTACAGATACATTTATTGGAATTACCCAACACAGAAACTCACTGTTGGGGACTGATTAGTGTATGACAATGTAGGTTTGTACAAAACCTTTTGGAGTCCCCTAGGATAGAATGATTCATTGAGTCGAACAGAAAGGAATTCACCCTACATACCAGAATTTGGTCAAATGACCGCCTGCCCAATATAGTCCATTAATGATGACTAGAGCAGATAGTTCTTGCTAGACAAACTTTCCTTCAAATTCCTCAATATAACACTCCTTCTAGAGGATAAGAACAACCTGCTTATGAGATCCATTGCTGGAAGTGCCCAAAGGCTGTTCTGTAATTGGATTCTCCTCTCCATGTCCTCTCTGAACTCTCCCCTGCCCTAGAGGACTTCAGCGTTGGAGCATCTGAGTGCCAGCCAGGTAGACAAGTACGAGGATTTTGCTTTAAGGTAGGGTCATAAAGCATTGAAGGACCTGAAGTAAGTTCAAGAAGACCAAAGGGTGGCCCAGGAGGCAAATCCTTAATTAGTTGAGTTAAAGCCAGTAAAAAATCAGTTCATATGTCCAGGAGTATGAGCAGAGCCAAATCAGGATGAGAAACCTAGACTAGAAAGAAAAAGGAACTGTAATAAAATGGGAGGAATTCAGAGCCTGGGACAGAGGAGATTGCCTCGGCTAAGCTGATGGGTCCCAGGCTTATACATACTTGCTGTCAGCCACTTGGTTTGGGTTTCTGGCTGTGTTGGTTCAACTTAAACGTACAGGTTCAGGACAAGCTGGTGCAAAGAAAAAGCACAGAGGACTCAATGGTAGCTGAGTCCTCATGGGAGTGACAGAACCCAGAATGACTCAAAAGTTCGGGCTAATTCACCAAATCGATGACCAAGGCTTTGCAGTACAGTCGAAAGAACATCAAATTCAAAAGAAAGTAAAAATGACTGATGCCCAACTTGTCCAACAAATTACTAGTTTTTATTTTTTTAGTTCAGGAGACCTGTTTCATGGTTCTGAGCCTATTCAAATTAAAATGTAAAAAATACCTATCTTGGGCCGGGCATGGTGGCTCACTCCTGTAATCCTAGCACTATGGGAGGCCGAGGTGGGTGGACTACCTGAGCTCAGGAGTTCGAGACCAGCCTGGGCAACTGGGTGAAACCTTGTCTCTATTAAAATACAAAAATTGGCTGGGTGGAGTGGCAGGCACCTGTAGTCCCAGCTACTCGGGATGCTGAGACAGGAGAATGGCGTGAATCCGGGAGGCAGAGGTTACAGTGAGCGAGATCGCGCCATTGCACTCCAGCATGGATGACAGAGCGAGACTCTGTCTCAAAACAAAACAAAACAAAACAATCTACCTTGCCAGGCTGTCTGTGAGGATCAAATAAACTACACCTGTGAAAGTAAATCACGCAGTGTTTAGCAAATACTTGCTGGCATCTTTTTCTTCCCTTTCTCCCTTTCTTTTTCTAGTTCTCCTCTTTATCTTCCACAGTAGACACCTTAGAAGCATCCCTACCTGAGAATCAGACCCACCAAGCCATTCACTGCAGTCTGATTTTCTGACATTGTCACAGTGACCTTCAAGGGTATTAATTTGTTAGTTTCCTTCCACACCGCCGCAGCTGGGGGGATGCCCTATGCCCACATGGATGTAAGCAGAGGGCGACTGGAGCCCTGGGTCAGGGTGCCTCAGGGAAGATGAGTGGAAACCTCAGCAAATTCAAAGCATGTGCTTCATATATCAGGAGAGCACACAAGGGCCGACTATAGGTCAACTGTTTCCAGGGGCGAATAGGGAAGGCCTTGCTGACGGCACCCCACCAGTCACTGTTCATGCCTCTTCAGAGGTGACTCATTCCCCTCTCCCCTGCAGCAGATTTGTCTTAATAGCTAAAATGGTATCAGTACAGAAACATCCTCTAAAAAAGCAGTTACCTATAGAATTACAAAACAGGGCTTAAGCAAACCATATAAATATTCATGTGACCAAAATTGTGCATTATTTATTTTGTAAGCAGATGAGAAAAGGGTGATAGCTGAAATCGTGCCACAGGTAAGATCACTCAGAGAAAGGGATCAGGGTGAGATCACTCAGTGGAAAGCAGTGTTTAAGGAGTGGGCGGAGATGAGCTGGGCGTGGAGGCGGGCGCCTGTAATCCCAGCTACTCCGGAGGCTGATGGAAACGAGGTGAGATGAGGCTGAAGGGCAATTCAGGCATTGTGAGAAATTGAGGAACTTATCCTAGGAGAAATGGGACACCATTGAAAGGCACCTCTCTCGTCCTCAACCTGTATGTCAATCTACACTCCTAGCCTGTTAACCCTACAACATCTTGACATTCTTAGACTTGATTCTTTAGAGATACTACTTTATTCTGGCTGTATTCCCATTACTCTGGCTCTGTTTTCTTCAATCTCATTTTTCTCTGTCTGCTCCTTTTTTCTTTTTTTTTTCTGAGATAAGAGTTTTGCTCTTGTTGCCCAGGCTGGAGTGCAGTGACGTGATCTCAACTCACTGCAAACTCTGCCCCCCGGGTTCAAGCGATTCTCCTGTCTCAGCCTCCTGAGTAGCTGGGATTACAGGGATCCACCACCATGACTGGCTAATTTTTGTATTTTTAGTACAGATGGGGGTTTCACCATGTTGGTCAGGCTGGTTTCGAACTCCTGACCTCAGGTGACCCACCCGCCTCGGCCTCCCAAAGTGCTGGGATTACAGGCATGAGCCATCACCTCTGGCCAAGCCAAATTCTTTAATTTTATAGAATCATGCTTCGTTCTATCCTAGTACTCTTCACAATTTATAATTATGCACGCATATGTGTTTTTGGTGAGCATATCTCATCCACTGGATTGTAAACTTTATTAGAGTGAGACTTGAGACATTCTTAGCACAGCAGGATTTTAACTAAACAGCAATGGAATAAAGTTTCCCACTGGAATAAAGTTTGATATAGAAACAGACTTCCTGTACTGGCTTCCCATTAGTACATGCCTAAACAACCCCATCAGAATTGCTTTGGTGTTTCTCCATGATTTGGCACTCAAGACATACCGTGGCCCATCTCAAGTCTACAAGCTTGTGGGTTAGGTTGGTATAGGATGAGCTATTAAGAAGATTTTACAGTCAATAGTTCGTAGTCTTCGGAAGGGCCACAGACACCTTTACAAATCCAATGAAAGCTAGATTCTATTACGGGTTGAATTATCTCCCCCCTCACAAACCGATGTTGGAGTTCTAACCCCAGTGCCTATGAAAGTGACTTTACTTGGAAATAGAATCTTTGCAGATGATTACATTAAAATAAGGTCATTTGAGTGGGCCCTAATTCAATATAACTGACATCCTTATATACGGGGGAAATTTGGACACAGAGATGAGTACGTATGGAGAAGACACAAGGAGATCACCATCTGTAAGTGAAGGTTGCTTGGAGCTACCAGAAGCTAGGAGAGAAGCATGAAACAGGTTCTCCCCCACAGCCCTCAGGAGAAACCAGTCCTGCTCACACCATGATTTCAGACTTGAGCTTTCAGAACTGTGTGGCAATACATTTATGTTGTTGAAGCCACTCAGTGTGTGGCAGTTAGTTAAAGCAACCCCAGGAAATGAACAGAGACATTTTCTCTAGAAATAAAATTTCTTGAAAACATACCCAACTTTGCATGCAATTTCCAGGTGTTCACAGATCCATGGAGGTTCAGATTCATCATTTGATAACATCAAAGATGCTATAAAATTTCCAAACTAAAATCCCCCGGGAGAAAGGAAAAGGAAGGAAGCAAATTGGCATCAGCTACTAGTTGCTACGTTTGGCCCCTGCCTAAGCACCTGGCGTGTAGTACTCCACTGAATCCTCATAACTACTCTGTGCAATACATGGAGATAGAGACCCAGGGAGACTGCATGTCGTGCAGAAATTCACACATCTAGAGGCTGTGCTGAGAATAGGACCTGAGTTTTCTTTCACCCTGAAATCAGTGCTTTTTCCATTCTTGCCCTACCTCTGAGTGACCAGTGAGAGCCAAAGCACATGATACGTGGCTTCCTGGGCTGTGCGGTACAGTCAGACCAGGGTTACATGTGTGTCAGTGGTTTAAAAGGAAAGTGGAGGAGTTTTTTTAAAAAAATAAGTTAAGCCGAGCACGGTGGCTCCCGCCTGTAATCCCAGCGCTTTGGGAGGCCAAGGCAGGCAGATCACGAGGTCAGGAGTTTGAGACCAGCCCGGCCAACATGGTGAAACCCTGTCTCTACTAAAATACAAAATTAGCTGGGCATGGTGGCAGGCACCTGTAATCCCAGCTACTTGGGAGGCTGAGGCAGGAGAATCGCTTGAACCAAGGAGGCGGAGGTTGCAGTGAGCCAAGACCATGACACTGCACTCCAGCCTGGGCAACAGAGCGAGACTCTGCTTTATTAAAATACTGCTCTGTATTATTTTTTGGCATTATTATAAGTTCTTTTGAGCTCTCTATGGATTTTGGTACACAATAATTTTTGTTCTTGTTTTATCGTTTGGAGACAATAAAGTTTTAAGTCAAACTGATGATGCTAATCATCAGCAAGAACTTTAAATTAGGATTTTCAGAGTCAGGGGAGGGACAGTGATGGGAATGAGACAGGAAAGCAAAAGAAATTCTAATTTTTGTTCATCCAAAGATATTTACTGATCACCCATTTGGAGGCAGGCGCCATGCTCTGTGGACAAAGTCTGGCCACATACAGCCTTGTGTCTAGTGAAGAAAAAAATAGTTCCGTCAGTCAATACGATAAAATAAATACAATAAGCAAAGAGCAATGTACTATATATAGCAGATTATATGAGTAACTACCCACTTCTTGCTGGGGAGAACACTAGATCTAAGTTTATCCTGAAGTCTGAATAGTGGTTTTCCCGGACAGGGATATAGGAAAGAGGTGGTTCCCAGCAGAGAAAACACATGCAAAAGTCCTAAGGTGACAGAGAATAAACGTAATACACTTGAAGACGTGAACACAATTCACCCCAGACTAAATGCAGAATGAGAATGGGGCAAAAAGAATCATAATTACACTAGAGAGGTACGCAGGAGCTGGACTCTGAAGGGTCTTGCCTGCAGCTGTGATGGAGATTGTATTTCCTTCACAGAGCAAGGGGACGCCATTAAAGATCTGCAAAAAAAGGACTGAGCACGATCCTGAAGAGAGGGCTACTGGTTGGGGGAATCAGGCAGGTCAATGAATCTGAGTCTCAGTCGTCTCATAATAAAGGATAATAAGGACATTGTGAACAATCAAGGAGGCATTTCATACAGTACTCTCAGAACAGTGCCCCAGGAAATATCAGCTCTCATATTAGAACAGTGACATAGGCGTGCCCTGCCTTCATCAGACACAGTAGTCTAAGTCATGCCTTTCATTTCACCTGCTCTCCTTAGAACCACTCCCTAGTGGCAAGTGTGGCAACAGTGCCCTGTGCAGTGTCCCTGGATCACATAGATGTTTTAACAGGTGGTCCCATTCCACCTTGGTTTTCCTTCCACCATTTTCAGGCAAAGTCTGCAAGCCTGTAAGTCTACTAGGAGGTAGGCAATGCATTGGGGCAGGGCAGCGGGCAGAGCCCAGGGCACTGGACATTCAGTGGTGAGTTGCTGGCCAGTGGCCCTTGGAGCCTCACACTTCATCTGAGCTTGGACTCACCAAGGCTTGTCTCCTTCCTGGGTTGTCGTGGGCTGGCAGAAACTTACCCTGGAAGCATGCATGCATCTGAAGCTTGATGCCCTGTCCTTTTTGGGTTTAGTTCACTGAGGCCTGGGGAAGGTAAAAGTTAAAATATCACCGTGGCTCTCTGCCATAGGAAAATCCTGGAAAATTCAATTCAGTTGAGAGCTTCCTTCTTGTCTCTTTTAGGTGCAATTTTAGTGACTCAGGCAAAATGTGTACATGTGTGCATAACGACTCCTCCAAACACAGCATGCCCCAGGACAAAGGGATGTTCTCATCTTCAGCCACAGTGCCTCTAAGAGTGGAACAGAACACCTAGATGTATGGGACCAGAGAATGCAAAGGGAATACTCTTGGTTCTGAAGATTTCTTCTAATAAGGACAGAAACTTACACGTGCTGAGTACACATGCTCAGGGAACCGCTGTAGTTGTTTATGCACACATATCATTTTATTTTATTAAATCTGTGAAGTAATGATCAGGATCCTTGATGTTATATGGATAAAAAATCGGCTTCAGAAAGGTCTATAGATTGGACCAGAATTTCACAGGCATCATTTGACTTGAAAACCTGTGGCATTCCGGTATTCCACTGCAGTTCAGCTGAATTGCTTTAACTCAGTGGTTAGAACCTGACCAGCATAAATCCCAGCTGTATCACTTCCTGGCTGACATTGGACATGCTGCTTAGTCTCTCTATACTTCAGATTTATCAACTATAAAAAAAAGATAATAAAATAGGACTGTTATAAATTAAATGAATTAATACTTGTCAGATACTTAGGACAGTGCCTTGTGATTCATAAGTGCTATAAACAAGTTAGCTATTATTGCTATAACTGGAAAGGGCACCAAAGTCCCAGCTTCATCAGGGGAAAATAGGATATTGCCCAATGTCTGGGATAAAAGTAAATACATATATAACCACATCAATTTACAAAAAAGGAGACAAAGAACACTCAATATCTAACCTCAACAGCTTTTTCCAAGAAATCTTCCCTAAAAAAAGAAAGAAGGAAAGAAAACGTTGAGACCAGTATATGAGAAATGTTGGCTTTAAAAAATTGTTTTCCAGGCAGAGCTAATTCCTTTATTTGCATCTCTCACACTCCCCTTCTCTTGCCCCGCAACTTCATTAAGAACTGGGATGAACTGAATAATACCATCCTCGTCCCATGATTACCATTATTATTGGCATCCCAAAATAAAGCCCATCCAGGGACTGTTAGAGAAGCTTTATCGCCATTAAAATCTTCAACCTCAAAGTTTATTCAGCTTATCAGCTACAACTGGGATGATGGAAAGATAGGGATTCAGTGACAGTCCTTAACTGAGTTAAGCACTAAATCCTAAATTGTAGCTGTGGCTACAGGTCCAGAACTTTCTATGGACTCTCTCTTCTCAGGATATGTTTGATTTATGAGTTCAGTTCAATTAGCAAATCTCTATTGATCCTTTACTTGGGCAAATAACAATGGGCAACTCAAAAATGTTTAAGATGGGGATTTGCCCTTGAGGAAAATAAAGCCTAACTGGAAAACCAAGGGCTGGCCCCACATTAAAAGTAATCAGTGGGCCAGTCGCGGTGGCTCATGCCTGTAATCCTAGCACTTTAGGAGGCCGAGTCGGGTGCATCACAAGGTCAAGAGATTGAGACCATCCTGACCTACAAGGTGAAACCCCATCACCACTAAGAATACAAAAATTAGCTGGGCGTCATGGCGCGCTGCTGTAATCCCAGCTACTCGGGAGGCTGAGGAAGGAGAATTGCTTGAACCTGGGAGGTGGAGGTTGCAGTGAGCTGAGATCGTGCCACTGCACTCCAGCCTGGCAACAGAGCGAGACTACGTCTCAAAAAATAAACAAACAAACAAATAAATAAATAAATGAATAACAAGTAGTAAGTGACTGAGTCTGGCTAGGATATCTCTCACACACTGGCTGATACATATTCAAAATCGTTCTATCATAGTTTCATGTTTTTAATTCAAACTTTTAGCCCCCCTCAGAAACCAAGTGACTGCTCTTCCTTCTCACCTTAGAAATACTCTCCTCTGGGCCAGTGGTCCTCCACCAGCATCGGTATCACCTGGGAGCTAGTTAGAAATGTGAATTATCAGACCCTGGCCCAGATCTACTGAATCTGAAACTCTGGGAGCAGGGGAACCAACAACCTGTTTTATCATCTGTCTCAGGTGATTCCAAGTCATGCTACAGCTCGAGATCCACTGGTCTAGGAATTTTACTCTAATCACCTACCCGAAATTGGACTTGTGGAGGACACAACGTATTTTTGCCCAAGCATGTGCATATTGAAGGAGTGAGAATCCAAAGATTCAATGGCTGGTAAAGAGAAGACCCCCAACATTTCAAAAGCCCGTTGGGTTGCATTAATACCCTTTGATGGAAGATTAAGAATGGATGGATACAAAATTGCCCTAACTCTCAAAGATTAACTGAGGAAGGGCCAATGTTTAAAAGTAATGTGGAGGTGACTCCAATAAATGGTCAAATGATTCATTAGAACTTAAAAGTTCTACAGCACAAATCCACACTGCCAGAATTTAGCTGGAAATATGTTTAAAGCTGGCAATACTTAAAAGCCCTTCTCAGTACAGTCAAGTGTTGCTCAACAGCTGGGATACATTCTCAGAAATGGATCACTAGATGATTTCATTGTTGTGAGACGATCATAGAGTGAACACAGACAAACCTAGATGGTGTAGCCTACTGCACACGTAGGTCACATGGTACAGCATATTGTCCTTTAGCAACAGACCATACAGCAAGTATTTGTGCTAAACACAGAAAAGCTACAGTAAAAATATGACATTATAATCTTATGGGACCACTGCTGTATATGCAATCTGTCATTGACCAAAACATCATTATATACCGCATGACTATAATATTTATTTTTCTGATTACAAAAGTAACACCTAATCCCAGTAGAAAGTAAATCTTACTAGTACCAATCCTCCATAATTGGGGATACTTCAAATTTTCATTATAATAAACAGCACTTCAATCAACATGTTTAGGCATCAATCTCTTTTTGCATTTCTAGTTATTTCTCTAGAGCTAATGAGACAAACGATTGGATCAAAGGGCATGGACAGTTGTGGATTCTTGCTGCGTGATGATAAATTGCCTTCCAAAAGGTTGTCCCAGTTAGCATTCTCACAAGTAGACTTTGGGAATGCCAGTTGCACACCTCCTTATCTTTTAATAGTTTCCTGAGGTCACCAGAACGTGAACATTTGGAGGCCAGGGGCTTGCTTGGGCATCACGGACCCCATGTCCAGCTCAATGTACAGCACATAGTAGGGAAATGCGTTACATGAATGAAGATGTTTTTGATTAACTTTTTGGAAACAGTCTTAAAATTAGAGAAAAGTTCCAAGTTTTACACAAAGAACATTTCCCCCCGGAAACATTTGAGAGTAAATCACCCCAGATTACTTTGATGAGTGTTGCTACAGATCAGGTCATTCTAACTACAATGCAGCTTTCGTAATCAGAAAGTTAATATGAATACATTGTTAGGTAATACATTCTATTATGCAATCCTCAGATTCTTTTTAAGTTTTATTACTTGTCTATAATGTCCTTTACAGCAAAAGGATCTCATTCAAATTCATGGATTGCATTTAGTTGCCATGTCTCTTAGACTCTTTCAGTCTGGAACAGCTCCTCAGTCTTTCCTTGACTTTCATGACCTTTGATCTTTTGAAGAACAAAGTCCAGTAATGTAGAACTTTCCTCAGTTGGGTTTCTCTGATGTTTCTTTTAGTATTAGACTTGGACCATGCATTTTTTTAATGAGTATCCTGTGATCTCATTGCGTCTTACCATGGGACCTACAATTTTGATTTGTTTTGGTTTTGGTGATGTTAGCCGTGATCACCAATGGTGGCATTTGCTGGGTTTCTCTGTCATGTTATATTTTCACCTTGTAATTAATTTGTATTTTGTGAAGAGGAAATTTGAGACTATGGAAATATATCTGTTTCTCATTAAACTTTCCATTTACTCATTTACTGGTATCAATATGGATTCATGGTTTATTTCATTCAGTGGGTTATAATTTGTTAATGTTTTAATCAGCTTTTCTTTTAGAAATGTTTTATTTTACAATTTCAGATTCAGAGAAAATTATAAGAATTGTACAAAGAATCATTGGATGTAATTCCTCAGATGTTAACACTTTACCACATTTGCTTTATTCATTCTCCTCCTTTTCTCTTTCTAGGTAAATACAAATATATATATAATGATTTTTTGTGAACATTTTGTAAGTTGTGAACCTGATGCCTCTTTACTTTTAATACTTCAGTGTGTGCTACCTAAAAATAATTATCTTACATGGTTATGGTATGATTCACAAATCAGGAAGTTCAAGTTTGTCTAATATTAATATCTGATCTACAGACCTTATTCAGATTGTGCCAACTGTCTCCCTAATATCCTTTGTAGCCAAAGAAAATCAAAGATGGGGATTCACAATCCATGATGTTCTGTGTTCAGTTGTCCTGTTTCTTTAGTCTCTTAATCTGAGATAGTCCCTCAGTCTTTTTGGTTTTCATGGCGTTTATGCTTATTTTTGTTTCTTTTGTTTTGCTTTTTGTTGAGACAGAGCCTCATTGCTGAACGTAAAAGTACATTGCTTATCTGATATGTGTATATACATGGATGTTGTAAATACTTTGCAAGTATGTTGTGTTTTGTCGATTTTTTTTCTTATATATGGGGTGTTTTAATTTTTATTTTGCTAAACCAACCTTCAAAATGTTTCCTTGTGAGGTCTTTAGGAAGGTCTTTGTCAACATGAAATGTGTCTGTATGACAGGCGTGGTGGCTCATGCCTGTAATCCCAGCACTTTGGGAGGCTGAGGTGGGTGCATGACCTAAGGCCAGGAGTTCAAGATCAGCCTGACCAACATGGTGAAACCCCGTTTCTACTAAAAATACAAAAATTAGCTGGGCATGGTGATGCATGCCTGTAATCCCAGCTACTTGGGAGGCTGAAGCAAGAGGATTGCTTGAACCTGGGAGGTGGAGGTTGCAGTGAGCCACTGCACTCTAGCCTGGGTGACAGAGCGAGACTCTGTTTCAAAAAAAAAAAAAAGTATCTGTATAAATAGACATTTGTGTTTTCTTCTGATAGTTTTCTCATTTTGTATATTTAAAATTTTAATCTATATTCCACCAGGAACCTATTTTGTGGCATAAAATCCAGCTAGTTTTCTCCAAACAGCAGGCATTCCATTTATGAATAATTCATCTTTTTCTACTAATATGAAATGTCGCCATTATCGAGTTCTAAATGCTTTCATATATATGGGTGTTTCTGGATTTTCTACTCCATTCCATTCATTTACGTCTTTCAGCTGTTAGTAAATGATTTATAGAAATTAATAGCACATCTTGACATGTAGGAAGGCAAGTCATTTTTCATTGCATTACAAAAAAATTTTAATGTCATAACAGTAAAAGACAGCATGTGTAATTTTTTTTTTTTTTTTGAGACAGAGTCTCGCTCTGTCTCCCAGGCTGGACTGCAGTGGCCATATCTCAGCTCACTGCAAGCTCCGCCTCCCAGGTTTACGCCATTCTCCTGCCTCAGCCTCCCAGCATGTGTAATTTTTAAATGTTAAAACTTTGGTATTTTTATTTGGTTTAGGTAAAATCGATAAATACAGAAAGAGACTGCATCTTGAGAAAATTCTTGCTATTCAAGAACACGAACCATCATCCCACTTTCCTTCTAAATTTCCTCAGTAAAGTATGTATTTACATAGGGGTACATGGATAGAAAATGGATATTGGTTTGTATCTAAATAATTATTAGCCCAGAAGTTCATACATTATGGGAACTATTTCTCTCATTATACACTTCTCTATAATGTGAATGACATGTTTTAAGGTGTGTACCTTAAAAATATTATATAGACTTAATTTTGTGAGTTAAATCACTTTAAAGTTGTCTCTAAAGTGCTCTATAGGGAAATGATGGGTGCATTGGAAACCAGCTAAAGTGTTGTTTTCGTTTTGCTGCTCGTAAAGAGTTCCAGGCCCTGACTCCTCCAAGGCTTCCACATCCCAGGTGTTGTGGGGCCTGTGGAGGCAAGAAAGTTGGGCTTTGTCAGATACATAGTTTGCAAATATTTTCTCCCATTCTGTGGGTTGTCATTTACTCTGTTGGTAGTTTCTTTTGCTGTGCAGAAGCTCTTTAGTTTAATGAGGTCTTATTTGGCAATTTTTGTTTTTGTTGCAATTGCCTTTGGTATCTTCATCATAAAATCTTTGCCAAGACGTACTTCTAGAATGGTATTTCTTAGATTTTCTCCTAAGATTTTATAGTTTTAGGTTTTATATATGTTTTTAATTCATTTTAAATTGATTTTTGTATATGGTGTAAGGAAGAGGTCCAGTTTCAATCCTCTGCATATGGATAGCCGGTTATCCCAGTACCATTTATTGAATATAGAATGCTTTCCCCTTATTTGTTTTTGTCAACTTTGTTGAAGAGAAGATGGTTGTAGATGTGCAGCTTTATTTCTGTACTCTCTATTCTGTTCCATTGCTCTATGTGTCTGTTCTTACACCAGTACCATGCTGTTTTGGTTACTGTAACCCTGTAGTATAGTTTGAAGTTGAGCATTGTGATGCTTCCAGCTTTGTTCTTTTTGCTTAGAATTCTCTTGGCTATTTGGGCTCTTTTTGGTTCCACAAGAATTTTAAATTAGTTTTTTCTAGTTCTGTGAAGAATGTCTTTGGAAGTTTGATAGGTATAGGATTGAATCTGTAAACTGCTTTGGGCAGCATGGCCAATTTTAATGATACTGATTCTTGCTATCCATGAGCATGGAATGTTTTTCCATTTGTTTGTGTCATCTCTGATTTCTGTGTGCAGTGTTTTGTAATTCTCAGTGTGTAATGATCTTTTACCTCCCTGGTTAGCTGTATTCCTACATATTTTATTTTGTGTATGTGTGGCTATTATGAATGTGATTGTGTTCTACATTTGGCACTCAGCTTGAACACTATTGGTGTATAGAAATGCTTATTATTTTTGTACATTGATTTTTTTATTATACTTTAAGTTCTAGGGTACACGTGCACAACGTGCAGGTTTGTTACATATGTATACATGTGCCATGTTGGTGTGCTGCACCCATTAACTTGTCATTTATATTAGGTATATCTCCTAATGCTATCCCTCCCCCCACCTCCTCCCCACAATAGGACCCGGTGTGTGATGTTCCCCTTCCTGCATCCAAGTGATCTCATTGTTCAATTTCCACCTATAAGTGAGAACACGCAGTATTTGGTTTTCTGTTCTTGCGATAGTTTGCTGAGAATGATGGTTTCCAGCTGCATCCATGTCCCTACAAAGGACACGAACTCATCCTTTTTTATGATTGCATAGTATTCCATGGTGTGTATGTGCCACATTTTCTTAATCCAGTCTGTCACTGATGGACATTTGGGTTGATTCCAAGTCTTTGCTATTGTGAATAGTGTCTCAGTAAACATATGTGTGCATGTGTCTTTATAGCAGCATGACTTATAATCCTTTGGGTATATCCCCAGTAATGGGATGGCTGGGTCAAATGGTATTTCTAGTTCTAGATCGTTGAGGAATCACCACACTGTTTTCCACAATGGTTGAACTAGTTTACAGTCTCACCAACAGTGTAAAAGTGTTCCTATTTCTCCACATCCTCTTCGGCACCTGTTGTTTCCTGATTTTTTAATGATTGCCATTCTAACTGGTGTGAGATGGTATCTCATTGTGGTTTTGATTTGCATTTCTCTGATGGCCAGTGATGATGG
>NW_016815297.1:21197-31827 GCF_001698545.2 Rhinopithecus bieti
GCTGCGCTGTGGGGGCCCCTCTCTGGGCCTGGCGAGGCCGCAGCCCGGCTCCCTCTGCTAGCGGGGAGGTGAGGAGGGAGAGGCGCGGGTGGGAGCCAGGGCTGCCCGGGGCGCTCCCGGGCTGGCGCGGGTTCCCGGTGGGCGCGGGCTCGCGGGCCCTCACTCGGTGAGGCTAGTCGGCGCCTGCTGGGCTTGATTGGGGGACAAGCTCCCTCTGGGCTGCCTGTGTGTCTGGCCTAGGTGCGGCACAGTCGCGCCCGCCAGTGCCGTTGAGAGAGGAAGCCAGCTGGGCTTCTGGGTCCGGTGGAGACTTGGAGAACTTTCCAGTCTAGCTAAAGGTTTGTAAACGCACCAATCAACCAGCGCTCTAGCTAAGACATTGCTCTTTCCTGTCTAGCTAAACGTCGGGTGGGGATTTTTCTGTCTAGCTAAAGGATTGTAAATGCACCAATCAGCATTCTGTGTCTAGTTAGAGGTTCGTAAATGCACCAATCAGCGCTTTGTGTCTAGCTAACGGTAGGGTGGGGACTTGGAGAATTTTTGTGTCTAGCTAAAGGATTGTAAACACACCAATCAACACTCTGTCAAAACGGACCAATCAGCTCTCTGTAAAACAGACCAATCGGCTCTCTGTAACATGGACCAATCAGCTCTCTGTAAAATGAACCAATTAGCAGGGTGTGGGTGGGGCCAGATAAGGGAATAAAAGCAGACCACCGGCACCAAGAGCTGCAATCTGGTCTGTGGGCTTCCGTTTTGTGGCAGGTTTGTTGTTTCTCGTTGCAGTAGCTCTTGCTGGTGTTCGCTCTTTGGGTCTGCGCAGTGTTTATGAGCTGTAGCACTAACCGTGAACGTCTGCAGCTTCACTCCTGAGGCCAGTGAGACCACGAACCCGTTGGCAGGAAAAAACTCCAGAGGCGGGAACATCTGAAGGCACAAATTCCAGGCACACGATGTTTAAGAACTGTGGCACTCACAGCAAGGGTCCAGGGCCTCATTCTTGAAGTCAGCAAGACCAAGAACCCACCAGATTCCAGACACGGCATTTGTTTTAAAACCAACTCTTTCAGGAGTACTTATCTGCCCATAACTGTCCTCACCTGTAATTGCTGTAACCTGAATGAACGTGCTCCTTCCTGGCCTTTATTTTCTCATAGCTTCAAAGGAATCCAGAGATTCACTTTGAATTATACTCTTCTGAGGCCTCTTCACACCTGTAGGAGGCCCTTTCACACGGGATCTAAAGTGGATCCTGCCTCATCACAATGGCTCACTGTTTTGTGCCTTTGACCAACATTGGGGCCTCTGTAAACACTCAAGCATTCTTTGCCAAAACAAATTCGGAGAGTGCAGGTCAGGCTCAACATAGTAACAATTCTCCCTTTCTCAGACAAAGCAGCTCTCCAGACCTTCTCTCAGGCTTGATTTCTTGGATGAGTCAAGCACCTGCTTCCAGAAACGCAGAACATTCTCGTTAAACTCTCGGAAGTAGAATTTAAGGAGTAGGTGTCCTCCCACCCTCCCTGTTTGGCAAGTTAGTAATTTTTTTTTAATGAAATGCATTCTCACATAACAAATTAGCCACCCATTATATTGTCATGCTGATGGAAGATGGAAATAGTTCAGAAAAAAATCACTTTTATATATAATTTAATTTTCTGTTGTGAAAGGGGAGGAAAGATTATATTCCTGACTAAAATAAGGATTCATGCGTAACAGAGTGGAGACAGAAAGGTGTTTGCATAGAAATAAAATATTTGTTTCGAAGGTACCAAGTCTCCAAATCTTCATGTCCACTGCACAGTATTGTTTTTTCAATCCAAAGATCAAGTCTGTATTTCAACATATTTTATTAAAACATGACACATTAAAAATAAGAAATATGCTCATAACTAAATGGATGTGGTTTTCAAAGTGACTGTAGAATTTTGTATTCTAAAAGCAATGTATGAAGGTTATAGTTTCTCCACATCTTCTACATTACTTCTTATGGTCTGCCTCTCTGCCTTTCTATTGTCCATTTTAAAAATGTATAACCATTTAAATTCTATTGTAACTGAAATTACAACTCTCTACTCTTAAACATTGTATATGCAGTTAATCTGAAGCATAATTACTGCATCTTAATTGTTTCCACTGATGTACATAAAATGATTTACCAACAACCAAATATTTTAGTATAAAAGATAAATGGTACTATCAAGAGATAATGGATATCCTTCAACAATTTTAGCTTACAAATTAAAATGCTTCCAAAGAGCTAAGGAACAATTTTTATTCGCATCTGGTAGAGTCACCAACCATAGGATCATTACTTTCAACTTTATGACTGACATTTCTCAAATAAGCTGCTCTAAATCCTGGTTGTTCTTTTTTAAAATATGTGTGCTACAAGGTTGCTAATTTGCAATAGGTGTCATCATGGCACTAGACTGACAAGGTATCTCACACCCTTAATTCAAGAATGGATGGGAAAGCACTGCTGAAAGACTAATGCTTCCATTCTTCGATGAAACTAGCAATGCATCCTTATCAAGAAGCGAGTTATCATCTCACTTCCAGTTTCTTTCTTCCCCTCAAGAACAACTTGAATCTCTTTGGCATCCAAAGTCTCAGAGGCCAATAAAGCCTCTGCTAGATTCTTACACTCTTTTGCCTGAGTGTTCAATATATGTTTTGCTCATTCATATGAGTCCGGAAATAGAAAAGCAGATGCATAAAAAGCAGAAAATGTGCGCTGGGTGCGGTGACTCATGCTTGTAATCCCGGTATTTTGGGAGGCTAAGGCCGGTGGATCGCTTGACCCTCAGGAGTAGGAGACCAGCCTGGGCAACATGGCGAAACCCCATCTCTACAAAAAATACGAAAACAAATTAGCCAGACATGGTATCACAATCCTGTAGTCCCAGCTACTCAGGAGGCTGAGGCAGGAGGATCACTCAAACCTGGAAGGCAGAGGTTGCAGTAAGCTGAGATTGTGCCACTGCACTCCAGTCCAAGTGACAGAGGGCAGACCTTGTCTCAAAAAAGGAAGGGAAGGAGGGAGGGAGGGAGGGAAGGAAAAGAAAGAAAATAAAGAAGGGAGGGGAAAGAAAGAGAAAATGTAGGGGAAAAAACCAAACTCAATAGGGAAAGCAATAAAAAATTTATCCTTAAAAATGTGAAATCTGTATATTTAAATGTATAAAAGCTTGGTTCTGTAGTGTAAATAATTTGTGCATCATAACATAAATAGTAAGGAAAAGAGAATATGCATTCTGGAAAGGCAGAGACCTCCTCTTCTGAAAGTCTCTAAACCTTTCCATTATACAAACTTTCATATCCTTAACTAGTCTAAAGCATTCCTTTGACCTCCTCAAATTAAAACCTGGCTCTCTCCTGCCAAGACTACCTTTCCTAAGTACTCTCAAGTGTTATTTCTTCACTTGAGGGTGAAGCAGTCAGTTCTTTGTACCCATCACTATTTCCAGACCGTTACTAACCCATTCTCTTGTAGAAAGCAGTCTTCCTGTGAAGAGACCAAACCATTCAACCAAAGTTCTATCCAGTCCCCTTTGTTGTGCCATCTAAAAAATACCCTAATTACATTCTTCATTCACTAGGGACTATGGCACTTAGCTCAGTATTCCTTTTCATTCCAAGACCTCCCTGAAAGGATAACTTCAACATCCAGATGGAACACATAGCCAACCTCTCCACTGAGCTACAGACCCACATAACCATTTCTACCTTCAAATCTTTAACCAACAGGGCTAAAATTCAACATATATAAAACTAAACTCATGAAGCTGAGTACAGGGGCACACACCTGTAGTCCCAGCTACTCAGGAGGCTGAGGTGGGAGGATGGGATCCTTTCAGCCTAGGAATTCAAGTCCAGGGTGGCAAGCATAGCAAAACCCTATCTCCAAAAAACAAAAAACTACCCACTTCCAGCCCAGTTTAGTCTCCAGTTTCTGCAGTGAAAGGCACAAACAGTTGCATGAGGCAGAAATCTGGAAAACAGCTTTAATTGCTCTTTGACCCCTCACATCTAAACATTGCAAAGACACACTAATTCCACTACATCAGTCTCTCTTCAACTCACCCACATTTCTTCTTTTCTACTTTCACCAACCTAACCTAACCATCACTGCTCTGCGAGGCCAGCCTTCAGAGCTTCCCATTCCTGAATCAACTGCATGACCTCCTTGTTGGGGGTCTCGGGCAGGGCAGGAAGAAGGGTTTCCTCCCCTTTCATTTATTTTTTATTTTATTTTGTTTTTGTTTTTGAGACGGAGTCTCGCTCTGTTTCCCAGGCTGGAGTGCGGTGGCCCAATCTCGGCTCACTGCAAGCTCCGCCTCCCGGGTTCCCGCCATTCTCCTGCCTCAGCCTCCCCTGTAGTTGGGACCACAAGCCTGCCGCCACCTCGCCTGGCTAATATTTTGAATTTTTAGTAGAGACGGGGTTTCACCATATTGGCCAGGATGGTCTCGATCTCCGGACCTCGTGATCCGCCTGCTTCGGCCTCCCAAAGTGCTGGGATTCCAGGCTGAGCCGCCGCGCCCGGCCTTCATTTTTCAGGAAGCACCGGCCAGCGGCCTCCGCGGGTGTGAGCCCTTGTCCTGCACGGGGTTCGAGGGACACACAGCGACAGCGTCAAGGCAGACAACACCAGAGCAGTCCACGAATACTATCAAGGACTGGAGGGATGCCCTGGATCCGGGAAGAGGCTGCAGGCGCCCCAAACCCGTGAGCGACCAGGCCCCGGGCGGTGCTGGCAGCGCGGCCGCCCGCTGTACTGTGCGGTGGAATGGGCCGCAGAGAGTCACTGTGGTGCCAGCCATGTGTCCGCGTAGCCTGATGAGCCACTCAGCCGGCTGTATGGCACCTGGAGGAGAGCCACACCCCCTCACTCCTTGCCCGCTTCTGTGGAGTCTTCTGACAACCAGAAGTAGCCAGTTTGAGCTGCCTGAAACGCTTGATACCTTGGTTTAGGAGAAACTCGGGATGACTCAAAGTTTCACAATTTGGGAATGAGATTCCCCAGACACCCTGTAGACAGCAAAAAATAGCTGCGTCCCGGACTGGTGCTGCCACCGGGTGGGGCCAGTCTGTAAGCAAGGGCGGCCTAGTGGCTGTCATTGTAGCCCACCAAACCACTCTGCTTGCTGGGCCCGCTGCTTCAGTAGGTTTTATTATTATTTAGGTAACGTTATTCAGATTAGGAAATGACTGATACTGAAAAGATAGGATATGACTGACCCTGAAACATTTTACCCACAGTTCCTGAGAGCACGTGGAATGGGGTGGGGAGGGAGTTGGTTAGGGCAGGTGTGCAGAACTCAGATTGAGAGAGTCCAGTGGTTGCAAGTATGAACTTAACTGGGTGCCCAAGAAGGGAAACTGGCCTCTAGCCAGGGCCTCAAAAGTGGGTCAAGGCAGCATTTTTAAACCTTTGTTATAGGAATCCACTGGTTTTGCAGTTTGTCCCTCCAAGTGCTCTGTCTTGGGTTGAACAGTGTCTCCCCATCAAAAAGAAAAAAAAAATCGTGTCTACCCACAACCTCAGAATATGATTTTATTTGGGAATAGAATCTCGCAGATGTGATTAAAATGATTTGTACTGGATTACAGCAGGTTCTTGTTTCTGTTTTTGTTGTTGTTGTTGTTTCGCTCTTGTTGCCCAGGCTGGAGTGCAATGGCGCTATCTCGGCTCACAGCAACTTCCGCCTCCCGGGTTCAAGTGATTCTCCTGCCTCAGCCTCCCGAGTAGCTGGGATTACAGGCATGCACCACCATGCCCGGCTAATTTTGTATTTTCAGTAGAGACGGGATTTCTCCATATTGGTCAGGCTGGTCTCCAACTCTTGACCTCAGGTGATCCGCCTGCCTCGGCCTCCCAAATTGCTGAGATTACAGGCATGAGCCACTGCGCCCAGCTTAGAGTAGGTTCTATATCTAGTGACCGCTGTTCTTGCAGGAGGAGGAAAGGACACATGGATACATATGGAGAAGGCCACGTGAAGGATGGGGCCAGAGATCAGAGCGCTGTAGCTACAACTCAAGGAACACCGAGGACTTTCAGAACCACCAGAAGCTAGGACAAGCAGAGAAGAGTTCTTCCCTAGAGCCTTCAGAGGACACATGGGTCTGCCAGCACCTGGATTCCAGACTTCTGACTTTCAGAACTGTGAGAGGATAAATTACGAAGTTTGTATTAAATTACTGTGGCAGCCTAGGAAACTAATACAGACATTGGTGCCAGGAAGTAGGATGTTTCTGTAACTAATAGTTAAAATGTGGAAGGAGCTTTGCAATCAGGGAGAGGCTGGAAGAAGTGTGAGGCACGTGATAGAAAAAGCCTAGAATCCATTGAGGAAACAGTTGGTTGAGATGTGAACAGTAATTCCAATGAAAGCTCAGAAGGAAGTGAGAAGACCTGTAGAGAAGCTTCTATTCTCTTAGCATGGGTCCCCAACCCCCAGGCCAAGGACTGGTGCAAGTCCCTGGCCTGTTAGGGACCAGGCCACACAGCAGGAGGTGAGCGGCCAGGATCCAGTATTACCACCTGAGCTCCGCCTCCTGTCAAATCAGCAAGGCATTAGATTCTCATAGGAGCACGAACCCTGTTGGGAAGTGTGCATGCCAGGGATTGAAGCTGTGCAGTCCTTATGAGAATCTAACTAATGCCTGATGATCTAAGGTGGAACAGTTTCATCCTGAAACCAGCCAGTCATCCCCCCAACCCCCAGCCCCTGTCCCTGGTGCCAAAAAGTTGAGGACTGATGCTCTTAGAGAATACGTATATTGTCATGAACAGAATGTTGGTAGAAACATAATGTTGAAGGTGCTTCTGGTGAGGTCTTAGAAAGAAATGAGGAACATGTTCTTTGACATTTGAGTAAAAGAGATCTTTGTTATAAAGTGGTAGAGAACTTGACTAAATTGTGTTCTGTTGTTATATGGAAAGTAGACATGATAAATAATAAGCTTGGATATTAAAAGCTTGGATATTTAGTTGAGGAGATTTCTAAGGGCAGTGTCGAAGGTACACCTGCTTGTTGCTAATAGGAACTGTGAGAGGAAAAAGGTACATTGAGTAAAGAACAGTCAAGCAGAAAGGAGCTGGCACTTAATGATTTAGGGGCTCTCAGGATGTCCAGATTACAAAGACTACAAAAATTAGGAAACTTACCGTTAGAAAGTGTACTCTGGAAAGAGGACCAAGGGTGTGGCTGGATAATATTTTGCTAAAGAGATTGGACATGTGACTCACAGAACCACTCCACCATCTCAGCAGAAGCCAGAAATAGAGATGGGGTTACTAAGGAAAGATCTGTGGAAGGCCCGTTTGTCTGTTGGCTGAAACCCCATGAATTATGCAGGAGACAAAGGTTTTGAGACTCTGATAGCAGTAGAAACATGGCAGCCTTGACTAAGGGACAGAGATGGAATGGAATAAAGGAAGGCCATGGGGCTTCCAAAATTCCACAGGCAGGCAAGTGACTGATGGAGGCATTCTGCTGCAGAAATGTTTTATCTCCCGTCTTGTAATTTTCTGTTGAAAGCCAAACATGCATGAGGTGAGAGGAACTGAGGTAAATAGGTTTTTACTGTGAAGTTTTATATTTATCTGACTAAGGAGCAAGGCTGTGTTTCTTGTTTGCTGTAGTTGTAAATGTCAGAGGCTAACATTTCCTCTAGTGTCCTTGTTTTTGCATCCCCTGTTGCCTTTGGGTTTCTCTAGAGTCTTACATAAAAATTCTGGGCCTTGCAGTTCTTTCAGTTGTAATCCCCTGTTAATACATCGGAGCCCTAAGTGATGTGGCAGTGAGATGTGGGGACAGTGGGGAGTGGTCTATAAACCCATGATCAGGGCCCAGCCTTGTTGTGAACCAGTGGTCCCTAGGCTGTGCCCCTCACAAGTGCTTCTCAGCTTTTTTTATTTGAGATTGGAAGACTAGGGAGGACTGGAGGTGGATATTTTCCTTCCCTTGGGTTGGGTGGGCTCTGGTAGTTGCTCTGACTTTAAGCCTTTGTTAAGGAGAACAGGATATTCTGTGTGCATTTCAAAGTGGTTACACTTCCCTCCCCTTGCCAGAAGCTCCAGCAGATTTTTCTCTGATTTTCACCCAAGAACCTAATAGAATTCCTGGAGATAAAACCCATGAGAGTGTGGGGGCCCCTCAAGGCTAGGTCCCCAGCATTTTCCTCTCTCATGCTTACATGCCCAGGCTCCGGCAGTTAGTCAGCTACCCTTTAAGCTTCCCTACAAGTTGCTGGCTACAGCAGCAGCTTCTGCGCCTGGCAAGCTGTGGCTTTGTATTTGCCTTTCCTTCTAATTTTCAGGGGAGTGGTTTGCCATGTGACCTCAATTTTCTGAGGGATCTGAGAGTTGTTGATTTTCCAGTTCGGCTTTTTTCTTGTAAGAATAGAAGTGATGATTTTGAAGCTCTTTATGTGCCAGAACAATAATTTTCATTGGTATGCTTACTAGCGATAATTATAAAAATAATTATAAAAAACAAAAGCAGGAATGAATGAATGATTGTGGCAGTAATTCCTGAAGACATGACCTCAGCCCTACATATAATCTCCCTGAATTAATTGAGCAAGCAAGCCGAGAAACAGTGTCTTTTTTAGGTAAGAGGTCTGACTCTGCGGCCCAGGCAGGAGGGTACTGGCACGACCTCGGCTCACTGCAGCCTCAACCTCCTGGGCTCAGGCGAACCTCCAGCCTCAGCCGCCTCAGCAGCTGGGACTGAAGGTGCCCACTCACCCAGCTGGGTTCTCCTTTAAAAGGGATGTGTGTGTGTTTGCTGGCAGGAAGGCATTATTGAAGTTTGAAGTTGGTTTTCTGCTGAGGGAGTGGAGTCAAGCCTGGACTGTCCGAGTGAGAAAACAGGAACCCTGACTACTGGACCAAACAAAGCAGCAGCAAGAGAGAAAAGTAAATTTTTCCAGAGTGCTATGCTCCCAGCAGACTGCCTAGGACTTCCTCTCCCTGCCTTGCAGAGGCTGCTCATGGACCCGAGGTGGCCCCTGCCAACCTGAGCCAGTGCGCTGGAGCACGATGGGGGCCCGTGGGGACCTGTCTTCTGCTGGGGGTTCCACAGCAACACATCTTCAATATTTTCAATGTTATCGGGCATTTCACTAATTCCAATATTCACACCTGTGATGCACATGGCATCTAATATACTCAGTAAGCTATTGATGGTCAAAACAACTAGCTAATGCCGTGATGAAAATGGTCACTGCCATCAAAACACACAACGATGGGGCTCGGATCTCCCTGGGTGTTTCTCCAAGTTCAGATGAAGAGGAAATACCCAATCTGTCCTGGAGCATTCTAGTGGCGAAAAGTCAAAGTTCTTCTGGCGAACATTTTCAAGTTGAAAGAAAAAAATATACACCCGCAAAAAAAAAAATCTACTTCTGTTCTCATACTGGGAGTCAAACCCAGGGCGCCTGGATGAAAAACCACGAATCCTAACCACTAGACCATATGGGAACCGCTGAGAGAGGAGCCCCACCATATCTGTATACATGACATGCATCAGCTTCCCCACCAGCACCTCCCAACTACCACCGCGCAGCACCGAGCTCCTGCTGTCCCTGTGGAAACCGGTGTGACTGCAGCCTGCCACACTCACTGCACGGACCGTCTCCCGACTTAGCTCTGGTGGGACAAGGCACCTCTCCCCGGCAGGCAGAACCCCCTTTCCTGGCGGTCTCCCCCAGAGCTGGAGTTAGGGCAGAAGATCAGGGCAGCCAGTTAAGGACGCTTTGCTGAAGATTTGCTGTTTTCATCATTCCCATTTGCAGAGCCCATGGTCCCACCCCGACCCGACCTGCGAGTCCAGCCCTGAGCCCGCAGTGGCGGCGCCTGCCCACCCCAGTGCCCGCCCACGACCAGCAGCGAAGGGCGTGCTCCCTGGGGTCGCACCTCCTCCTTGAAGAATTTGTGGCCCCAGCAAAATTGACTTATTTTTTTCCTTACTTTGGCTTCAGAATCTCACTAACCGGCACCTTGTGGATAGGATCTTGTTATGAAAAGAAACCTTTGGTGAGGGCTGGGGCAGATATCCATTTTCCTGCAGTCAGGGGGGTTCCCTTTGAGTTCCTCCCTTAGTCTTTTCCCTGACAACTCAAGGTCAACAGGCCAATAAATGACCCCTCAACCAATGGCAAATCTGCCCTACAGGGATTATGTTAAAGTTCAAGAAGTAAAACAATGTAGTACGGGTGTGTTGACAGTAATGTCCACCGAACAGAATGAAAACCCCCAAATTACATTGGGTTTACACTGGAGTTAGCAAAACAAAAGGGCAGCATTAACCAACATACAGCACGTGGGCGGACGGTGGAAAAGCTGGCCATGACTCACTGGATGTTTCAACCGAAACCACAGAGGTTCTTGAAAATGCTGGAGAATTCCCTGATTGCCTTATCAGTTACAAGCCCAAATTCAGAATCATGTGACAGCTGGATACATTCAACTGTATGTACAAATAATGATCAAAAAACACAAAAGTTGGGTAGTGGGTACCATAGCTTTCACTGTAGTTATTCATTAAGCTATTCAACTGTTCTGTGTGGTTTGATGTACTATGTTTTATTTTATAATAAAAAGTCAAAAAAATCA
>NW_016815297.1:35403-38236 GCF_001698545.2 Rhinopithecus bieti
CTACAAAAACATTCTGTTCTTCAGCTCTGGGATGCTCTCTCTTATCGCAAAAACCTAATTAAAACCATCTCCATCATTTGCATTTTGTCTTTGACATTGGGAAGGGGTTCTGCAGAAGGAAGAGGGGGCTCACCTGCTTCGCGAGGCCCCACCTCCTCTGGGGCGTGGACACCAGATCTCACCACCTTGAACTTCTGGAGTCCCTCCTGGGCCTCGCTGAAGGACAAGAAGGGAGGATGGAGCTTCGGCAGCCCGGGCCTGGAGCGCGCCCGCCCACCCAGCCCAGCATGGACGCTTCCTCACCTGGCCTGGAGGCAGACCTGGGGCTCCATGTGGGAAGCATACTGCAGGGGCCCCACCGACTTGGTGCCCATCGCGTAGCGAGCCTTGGCGAGTGAGAGCCAGCCCTGCAAGGAGAGGACAGCGGTGAGACTCAGTTTACGTCCGTGTGCCCTCCTGCCCGCCCCAGGCGCCTACCTCCTCCACCCGGGCGTTCAACACCGCTCGCTTCCCCTCCAGCTCCTCCAGGTCCCCAAGCAGCTGCAGGAGCAGCGAGTCCAGCTCCGCTCGCAGGTCAAGCGCCGCCATGGACACACAATCAGATCCGGACCCGCCACCTTCCCTGTCACCGCCCGCGGTTGGCAGGACAGCCAATGGACACACGAGATCTTCCATCGAGGGGCGTTCCCAGCTGGGGATCCCCACGCCGGCAGCACCTAGGCCACCGGGTCAGCTCCTTTAAGGGCAAGCGCCCTTAGAGAAGCAGCACGGAAGCAACCAATCAACTGGTTTCTCCAATCAGTTCCCAAGTGGATCAGCCAGCTGGACTGTCGGCTGGGGTCATAGGTGGTTTTGAGTTCTTCCGGAAGCTGCCCAACCTTAGAACTCGGGCCACTGCTGCGGCGATGGAAGAAGGCGAAGCTGTGCAGAAACCATTTTGGTTGAGGGAAGAGTGGTTTTTAAGTTAATTTGGAAAGGAGCCGGCAAGCAATCTCCAGATCAGTCGGTGTGCGATTTTTACAGCTGATGAACTGTTTCGAGCTGCTAATTATGATTGTTTTAGCGGTTCATCATCTTGAAACCGTGCATTCTGCACGGCGGTGGGGGGGAAGGTAGGGGATGGGGACGCCTCTGGCGGACATCTTTATTAGCTGCAGTCGGAAGCCACGTGTGACATTCTGTATCCAGTCTATTGGTTGTTCCAAGGAGAACGCCCTGCTGGAACGGCCAATCGCCTTGCCATGCCCCCTCCGCACTCCGCCCTATTCGCCATCTTAACACAGGGCATTCCCGACAGCTGTAGGCACCAGTGAAACGTCTGAGGGACCATCTTGGTTGAGGGCGGAAGTGAGGACTGTGTCGCGCCAGAAGAACGCACAGATTCTCCCGGACCCACGTGGAAGCGCCGCTCAGGATGGTAGGAGAATGGTTGAGCTCCTGTTTCGGAGCTCCCGGAGGCGTGAAGTGCTGGGGATGTGGCACTGGGGCCTTGGGGCCTCGGGGGCTCCGGGGCTCCGGGGGTCGGGAGCTAGTAGTGACTGGGCCCGCTGTTCCCACAGCTGCGCCGCGAGGCCCGCCTGCGCCGCGAGTACCTGTACCGCAAGGCCCGGGAGGAGGCGCAGCGCTCAGCCCAGGAGAGGAAGGAGCGGCTGAGGCACGCGCTCGAAGGTACGGGGGTCGGCCCCGCGGACGTCTGCGCGGTAAACTCCCCGCACTGACTTGTGTTCGGATATCCAAGCGTCTTTCCAGATGCTTGCCGGCTGTTTTCCTTGCCCATTGGATTCTCCTGTTGGTTTTGAGAGTTTCTTCCGTGTGACAGTGTTACTTGTCGTTGACGTTGCAGTACTCGGGTTTTGCAGCTTGCCTGCTGTGTACAGTGTGTCAAGTTCGTCCCAAGTTTTAAAGACTTAACTTGCCCTATAGAAATTCTCTCTAGAGCGGTGGCTCACGCCTGTAATCCCAGCACTTTGGGAGGCCGAGGCGGGCAGATCATAAGGTCAGGATTTCGAAACCAGCCTGACCAACATGGTGAAACCCCGTCTGTACTAAAAATACAAAAATTAGCTGGCTGTGGTTGCGCGCGCCTGTAATCCCAGCTACTCAGGAGGCAGAGGCAGGAATCACTTGAACCTGGGAGGCAGAGGTTGCAGTGAGGCGAGAGCGTACCACTGCACTCCAGCCTGGGCAAAAGAGCAAGACTCTGTCTCACAAAAAAAAAAAAAAAAAGCAAGTTTCTCTAAAGACTATCTGGATAGCGCCGGTGCTGCAGACTGCACTGCCCATCCTCCCTGCAAGAGTTCCTCTGAGCTCCGGGGAGAACAGTGCTGCCCCAGTGCGCGCCTGGAGCGCTGTGCTCTGCGGTGGGCAGCCTGTGGCCCAGGGCCCGCTGAAGCCATGCCCTTGAGGCACTGTGGGCATCATGACCAGCGGTTTTGCCGTCTTGAGAGCTTAAAGGTCTCTGGTCCACCTTCATACATACAGAACAGTCTATATTTCTTTTCAAAAGTAATTTTTAAAGCCCAGCGCCGTGGCTCACTCCTGTAATCCCAGCACTTTGGGAGGCCGAGGCTGACGGATCACTTGAAGTCAGGAGTTCGAGACCAGCTTGGCCAACATGGTGAAACGCTGTCTCTACTGAAAATACAAAAATTAGCCGGATGTAGTGGCGGGTGCCTGTAATCCCAGCTGCTCTGCAGGCTGAGGCAGGAGAATCGCTTGAACCTGGGAGGTGGAGGTTGCAGTGAGCTGAGATCACGCCACTGCACTCCAGCCTGGGCAACAGGGTTAGACTCTTTCTCAAAAAAAAAAAAAAAAAATCAATTTTAGATTTCGA
>NW_016815297.1:42066-46017 GCF_001698545.2 Rhinopithecus bieti
GGATTTTTTATTCATGGTATCCATAAATTTGTTGACTGTTTGTTAGTTATATTTTAACCTGAAAGGGATCATGTGCATGCCACTCTGAAGCTTGCGTCTTACTCTTTAATGACAACTGGATGCCACAGGGTGCCAAGGCTGTCTAGTACACATGAATCTGGCTCCTTCCTTGTGGCTACATTGTTGGGTGGCTTCCTGTTTTTATCCCCACAAATACTGCTTCAAGAGCATCATTGAACATACTTCTGTGCATATTTATGCAAGTGTATCTGATGAATACATTCCTACAAGGGAATTCTGCCTTTAAAATGATAGAGGCCAGGCGCGGTGGCTCACACTTGTAATCCCAGCACTTCAGGAGACTGAGGTGGGTGGATCACCTGAGGTCAGGAGTTCAAGACCAACCAGGCCAACATGGTGAAACACCATCTCTACTAAAAATACAAAAAATTGGCTGGGCATAGTGGTGTGTGCCTGTAATCCCAGCTACTCAGAAGGCTGAGGCAGGAGAATCGCTTGAACCTGGGAGGTAGAGGTTGCAGTGAGCCAGGATCACTCCAGCCTGGGCAACAAGAGCAAGACTCCGTCTCAATAAAAAGAAAAAACTAAAATAAGATGATAGTAGAGGTTGTGTCTCTCCACAGGCACCATCACAAGATGTGAGCACCTGCCTCCCAGGTCAGCCCCGGGCATCATGAGAGGTTTTAACCTCTGTCAAGCGCTAGGTGCAAAATGTTTTCCCCCAATTGCATTTGCGTTTCTTTAGTTACTCTGCAGGTTGTGCCTCTTTTCAAATAATTACTGGCTGTGTGTGTACATATTTCTATGACTGGTCTGCTCTCCTTATAGATGCAATTGTTCACCTCTAGATTGATTGTTTTAAATCTTGTTAGTTGTGGAAAATTTGACATATACAAGAGCAGAGAAGATGGTACAGTGAGTCGCTGAGCTGGTTTTGATGTGAGCCAGTCTTCATAGCCCACCCACTCCCTGTATCCACTCTACCAGTTTATTTTGAAGTAGATCTCAGACATCACAGCATTTCATCCATATGTATTTCCATGTATATCTCTAAAAGGTAAGGACTCAATAACAAAAAAAATTACATTTAAAATTATCAATGATTATTCCTTAATATCATCAGATATCCAGTTAATGTTCAGCTTGCCTTGATGAGAGTGTGTTAGTTTCAACTAAGATTGACATCAGGTCCATTCATTGCAAATGATTGACAAGTCTCAAGTCTGTTTTTAAAAACAGCTTTATTGAGATAGTCAACATATTACACAATTCACAGCACAGGCTGAACTCAGCCTTGTGTGCCCATCCCTGTGCATCAATGATTTTTTAAAAATCATATTCACAGGGCTGTGTAACCATCACCACAATCTAATTTTAGAACATTTTTTCTACCCCCCTGCCCCACCCCAGAGAGAAACCCCATACCCATTAACTGTCACTCCAATCTCCTGCCTCCCACCAGGCCCCCAGCCCCTCTGGCAACCACTAATCTACTTTTGGCCAGATTCTGCTGAGACATTATAACAAGAATTATTATTATTATTTTTTTGAGACAAATTCTCGCTCTGTCGCCCAGACTGAAGTGCAGTGGTGCAATCTCCACTCACTGATAGCTCTGCCTCCCGGGTTCACGCCTTTCTTCTACCTCAGCCTCCCAAGTAGCTGGGACTACAGGTGCCTGCCACCGTGCCAGGGTAATTTTTTGTATTTTTAGTAGAGATGGGGTTTCACTGTGTTAGCCAGGATGGTCTCAATCTCTTGACCTCATGATCTGCCCGCCTCAGCCTCCCAAAGTGCTGGGATTACAGGCGTGAGCCAGCGCACCTGGCCTTAGAACAGGATTTCTTTTTTTAAATGAATACTTTTGGTCTCTATAGATTTGCCGTTTCTGAACATTTCATGTAAATGGAATAATATGTCTTTTCTGACTGGCTTCTTCCACTTAGCATAATGTTTTCTAAGCTTATTCACAGTGTAACTCATGTCAGCACTTCATTTCTTTTCATTGCCAAATAATATTCCATGTATGTCCCTATACGTAGGGCATTATTATATGCCACATTTGATCCATCAGTTGATGAAATTTAGGTTGTTTCCCACATTTGGGCCATTGTGAACAGTTCTGCTATGAGCATTTGTGTGTTAAGTCCTGAGTCTCTATAAGATTGTCTGTTTCTTTGCAGTTTACTCAATTAGGAAACTGATTTGTCTTAATAGACCTTTCACTGTCTGGATGTTGCTGATCTCAACACTGTAGTGTCATTTAACATTTTTGTGTGCCGTTGTGTTTCCTCTGAATTAATATTGAGATCTAGAGGCTTAATCAGATATACGTTCAAATTTTTTTTAGCAGGAATACTTGATGGGGGTATTATGTTCTTTCATTAGGAGTCGCAGTGCCTGCCTGGGAGTTGTTTTTCTGATGTCAGTAGGCAGTATTATTGCTTAACTCCATTAATTTATTCGGGGTTCAAACTTGGTGCCTATTTCTCAAGAAATTAATATGGGAGCTTTTTGCATTATAGTTTCAAATTCATTAAAATGGTGTGTGGAAGTACTTAGTATATACTTTTTTCTTTTTTTTGAGACAGTCTTGTTCTGTCGCCCAGGCTGGAGTGTAGTGGCGCGATCTCGGCTCACTGCAAGCTCTGCCTCTGGGGTTCAAGCAATTCTCCTGCCTCAGCCTCCTGAGTAGCTGGGACTACAGGCGCCGCCACCCCGCCCGGCTAATTTTTTTGTATTTTTGGTAGAGATGAGGTTTCACCGTGTTAGCCAGGATGGTCTCGACCTCCTGACCTCGTGATCCACCTGCCTCGGCTTCCCAAAGTGCTAGGATTACAGGCGTGAGCCACCATGCCTGGCCTACTTCGTGTATTTTAACTAGCTACCTTATTAAATTTTCTTGTAAGTCCTTACAGTTTTTCATAAGAGTTTCTAAAATTTTGTAGCTGATTATGCTATATGCCAATTAGCATTTCTGATGGGCCCCTCCCTCCTTTCTCCTTGCCACCCTGCATTGCCTAGGACTTCAGAACACCCTGGTCAGCAGCAGCAGTGAGGAATCCTTCCAGAGGTGTTTACACTCACCCAATCATGGATGCACACTCATGTCTCTCTGGGGTTACAATTGATGGGCAGACAGCCACGCACACGGATCCATGCATCCCTTTGGCTGTCCTGGGAACTACACTCAGCTGTGATCCATGGGCTGTGCAATCAGGGCCCGCAGATGGCCCTTATCTGTGCAGGACCCTGGCCGGCATTTGCTGACAATATCGTGGCCAGTTGGTCTTTTCTAAATAAAGCACCGCATACAGAGGAAGTGTGCTGAGACTGGGCTAGCATTAGGTATAGAACCTGCAGGCCGAGGAGGCAGCAGCCTGACCCGGCCTGTCAGTCGTGGAAGTCCCAGAGGGCTACCAGAGTTGCTGTTAGAGCACTTGTCTGCCTGAGTTTATTTCCTCCAGGGGCACATCAGGGGCCTGCTCTGGGCAATGCAGATGCCCAGGCTCTGCCCTGGAGAAGTGGGGGAAAGTTGTTATGAGCATTTTAAAGATGGGGAAGAGGGCTTTCCCCTCTATTCCCAGTGGTTTCCCCTCCTTTCTGAAGCAGAATTGCAGGACAGCTCCTGAGGGCAGCAATCAGCCTCCACAAAGAGCTGGGGCTTCTGGGGTTTGGTCTAGCGCTGAGAAGGGGAAGGGTGGCTTTCTCTTTGGCCTGTTTCCCCTGCACTGAGCTGCTGACCCTTTCCCAGGGAGGGACCAGGAGGAGTCTTTGATTCGGAACACTGAAGCCTGGCACACCTGAGGGGAGTTAATGGAGACGGGAACAAAGGCTCTCCCAGAGGACTTACAGCTCTCAGGTATCAGACAGCAGGGGGCACGGCCATGGCTTCCTCTTGCACTGAAGAGGGGTGCCTTTTCCTGTTTG
>NW_016815298.1:0-888 GCF_001698545.2 Rhinopithecus bieti
ATTGTTTAGGTAACAGCAAAATCTGTTTTCTTAGACAGCAGCTTAAGAATTATTGATATTCCACCTTTAGAGGTACTGGAAGCAACTGGATAAATGTGCTGAAATCTGCATTTATTTATCAGCTCATTAGAGGCTAAGTCATAGCAACATATTCAACTCTTTTTTGTCTAAATTTTTGTCGAGCCACATCCATCTGTATATATAACTCTATCTTGGTAACAGCTTTTTTATTCTAAGCCAGAACTTGTTTTACCTGGTGGCTTCATTTTAAATGTGTCAGCTGTATTATAAAACATTCAAACAAGTAATAGAAATTTTATTCAAAAAATATGCATAGAAAAGTCATATGGGCACACTGAAAATAAATTGAAATCTAGCACCTGTCACTAATTAACAGGTGGAGCATATTGGACTGACTAAAATCCCTGTAAACAACACTGAAAGACAGAATTTTTAAATTAAAAACATTTTCAGGTGGGCATGGTGGCTCACACCTGTAATCCCAGCACTTTGGGAGGCTAAGGCGGGTGGATCACCTGAGGTCAGGAGTTCAGACCAGCCTGGCCAACATGGAAAAACCCCGTCTCTACTAAAAATACAAAAAAAAAAATTAGCCTGGCGTGGTGGTAGGTGCCTATAATCCCAGCTACCCAGGAGGCTGAGGCAGGAGAATCACTTGAACCTGGGAGGCACTCCAGCCTAGGCAACAAGATCGAAACTCTGTCTAAAAAAAAAGAAAAAAAAAATTCAACAGTTTAATAGGCCTATGAGATATTTATAAAATTGATTTGTTGGTTGGGCGCGGTAGCTCAAGCCTGTAATCCCAGCACTTTGGGAGGCCGAGACAGGCGGATCACGAGGTCAGGAGATCGAGACCATCCTGGCNAA
>NW_016815298.1:5428-7147 GCF_001698545.2 Rhinopithecus bieti
AAAAAAAAAAAAAGAAGTAAAGGGAGGAATATTCAAGTAAATTGATAGCTCAAAGAAAAAAAAACAATAAAAAATTCAGGAAGCTTTGGACATAATTTTAGAAATGTGAAACACTCTGGAAAGTCTCAGCAATATAACTGAACAAGTAGAAGAAAAATTCAGGGCTCTAAGACAAGGTTTTTGTATTAACCCAATCCAACAAAGACAAAAAATAAATAAATAAGAATACGAAAATATGAACAAAGTCTTCAAAAAGTCTGGAATTATGTTAAGTGACCAAACTCAAGAATAATCAGTGTGAATGAAGAAGAAGAGAAACCTAAAAGTTTGGAAAACACATTTAGGGGAATAACTGAGAAAAGCTTTCCTGGCCTTGCTAGAGACCTAGACATTCAAATACAAGAAGCACAAAGAACACCTGGGAAATTCATCTCAAAAAGGTTGTTGCTTAGACACATTTTCATCAGGTTATCTAATGTTAAAATGAAGGAAATAATATTAAGAGCTGTGAGACAAAAGCACCAGGTAACCTATAAAACAAAACCTATCAGATTAACAGCAGATTTCTCAGCAGAAACTCTACAAGCTAGAAGAGATTGAGGACCTATCTTCAGCCTTCTCAAACAAAGCAATTATCAGCCAAGAATTTTGTAACCAGCAAAATTAAGCTTTACATATGATGAAAAGATAGTTGTTTTCAGACAAACAAATGCTGAGAGAATTTGCCACTATCAAGTCACCACTACAAAAACAGCTAAAAGGAGAGCTGAATCTTGAAACAAATTCTGAAAACACATCAAAACAGAACCTCTTTAAAGCATAAATCTCACAGGACCTAAAAAACAAAAATACAATTTAAAAAAACAAAAGCAAAAACCAAAGTATACAGACAACAAATAGCACGATGAATGGAATGGTGCCTCACATCTCAATACTAACATGGAATGTAAATAGACTAAATGATCCAATTAAATGACATAGAATTGCAGAATGAATAAGCATTCCCCAACCAACTATCTGCTGCCTTCAGGAGACTCATCTGACACATAAGGACTCGCAAAAACTTAAGGTAAAGTGGTGGAAAAAAACATTTCATGCAAATGGACACCCAAAGCAAGCAAGAGTAGTTATTATTAAATCAGACAAAACAAACTTTAAGGCAACAGCAGTTAAAAAACACAAAGATGGACATTATATAATGATAAAAAGCTTTGTCCAACAGGAAAATATCACAATTCTATACATATATGCATCTAACAGTGGAGCTCCCAAATTGATAAAACAATTACTAGTAGACCTAAAAAATGAGATAGACAGTAAAACAATAATAGTGGGAGACTTTAATTCTCCACTGACAGCACTAGAAAGGTCATCTGGGTGTGGTGGCTCATGCCTGTAATCCCAGCACTTTAGGAGGCTGAAGCGGGCAGATCACCTGAAGTCAGGAGTTCAAGACCAGCCTGGTCAACATGGTGAAATCCTGTCTCTACAAAAGTAAAAAAATTAGCTGGGCATGATGGCAGGTGCCGGTATTCCCAGCTACTTGGGAGGCTGAGGTGAAAGAATCACTTGAACTTGGGAGGTGGAGGTTGCAGTGAGCCAAGATCATGTCATTGTACTCTAGCCCAGGTGAGGGAGCAGATTTCATCTTTAAAAAAAAAAAAAGTCATCAAGACAGAAAGTATATGAAGAAACAATGTACTGAAACTATACACTGGA
>NW_016815299.1:0-5297 GCF_001698545.2 Rhinopithecus bieti
TTGGGCCAGGGCGGTGACGGGAGGCTGGGCTTACTCAAATTATAATCGCGCATGCACCGTGGGTTTGTACTTTTCCCGGGCGCGGGATCACGCCTGCGCCCTAGGCTGCATATCTTCCTGGGCGGGAAAATGTTTGCACGCGCGCGACAAAGGTTGGCACGCGCGGGAAGTTTAGGCGCATACGGGAAAAACTTAGGCGCGTGGGGGAAAAGCTTTGGGCGCGGGCGGGAACAGTTTAGGCGCGCGCGGGAAGGGTTTGTAATAAAGAACCCAGAAATGTGCCATCTTGTCTCCGCTTTGCGGAGATCAAACAACAGAGGTCGGCTAATTCCGGGCCTCATGGCTCCGGACATTTTTATAGTAATGAAATCATATTTTAAATATTACTTTACAACTTGCTTTTCACACACAGTTCATATTGGCTGTCTTTTGTTTTGTTCCTATTTGCTAAATTAACTTTATGTAAACCACATTAAATTATATCAATATATTTAACTTATAAATTGAGCCAGTCTTATATGATAAATGATTTTTTTCATTATTTTATTTTCAGGAAACTTTACAGCTGCAACACTGTTCAATGAAATCAAGCTTGGCTCACTACTATAAAAAGTACAATTAAATAATTTTCTCAACTCATTTTTCTCCTACTCAATACAATGACAATGAGAAGACACATAAATAACACATCCTAAAATGCTTAGGGTCTGCAGGAAATTAGGATTGTATTTATTTATATTTAAACCAATAGAACATTCTATTGTTCAGTACTTGATTGTCCATGTTGAGAATTCGGCCTTTTGTTTATGATATTGGTGACATTTTGCTTTGAGCAATGCAAATTTTACCTTCTTTTCTTTTAATTATGAGTTAATAAACTGACATGATATTTTTCTCATTATAGTTGTGTTGAAGGAAACGTTTTAGATCAGTTTAATTTAGCAAAATTTATTTGAGCAAAGAAAAAATTTACAAACTGGGCAGTACCCTGAAGGAGTAAAAGTTCACAGAACTTCACCCAGCAAGTGGGCAAGTAGTATTTATAAAGAGAGGAAAAAGAAATAAGTGACATACAGAAACAGCTTGATTGGCTACAAATCAGAATTTACTTTAACTTGTTTCCAGTTTGCAGCCTGAGATTAGCTGAAAGCTCTGATTGGCTGAAAGATTAGCAGCTGGTTACTTGTTAAAAGAATATATTCCCAAACTCACTTGCAGTTTGTTACTTACTAAGTTAGGTTACAGTTCACTACATACAGAGGCATCTTTAGGCCAAATTTAATTTAATTTAACAGTCGATATGACTTAGCAAATATGTCAAGACAAGCAACATTAAATAATAATTGTTAAATATGTGTAATGTAACCAGTAGTTTTCTGCTTCTTGCGTTTTTTAACCCTGGGCAAATTATTCATTTTTATTGTTCATAAAGATAAATTAAACATCGCTATGAGACATGTATTTAAAAGCATTATAAAAACTAAGGACCCATAGAACTGGCCACTAGATTATTGATATGACAAATTCTGTTCTTCATGTTTTACTTAAAGTAAATCGTGTTTGAGAAAATAAAAATTTTCAGTGAACCTAATTATGTGGCTACAAGAAAGTAAAGCAAATTCTTGAATTATTTCTAGTTGTATTCCTAAATTTTCTCTCTGTTTACTTGTGGTTTGGATTTGAGTTTTAAAGAGAAAAAAAATGACAAGACAATTTACAAATCTAAACTTAACAAATATTTTATATGAAATATACTACTAATTAATAGTTGTGTATAATTTCATGTTCACATGTAATTATTGAAATTGTTGAATTTTTTCCTGACAGTTTATTTCATTTCCCAATAATAATATATTCATCCATATATGTATATACTTATAAAATCATTATTGCCATATTAGTATCACAATTTTTCTTCATTTCAGACAAAACACTCAGAATCAGGATTTTCTCTTGGTGCCTTATGGTAAGTGAGTGATTTGAGAACAAGGTAAATATTTACCATCCTCCTAAACCCTTTAGAATTTTTCTCTCATTGCTTTCATATTGGTAAAAATTGTTGGCCTGCATCCTGGGCACAACTTCCTCATTTTAAAAAATGATTAACAGATAAAAGTTGTATACATTCAAAATGCACAGCAAGATGATTTGGTGCATATACATATATATTGTGTAATGATTGTCACATTCAAATCAGCATATCTGTTACTACTCATTATTATTTGTGTAAATGTGTGTTTGCATGAGGGAAGGTACTTAACTGTTCTTCTATCAAAAGTCAAGTAAAGAGTACATTATCATTATCTATAGCCACCATGCTGCACATTAGCATCCCAGCGCTGATTTGTCTTATAACTACTTTCTTACACCTGATCTAACTACCCAAGTTCATTCAATTCATTAGTTCTCTACATATGTCCATAGGTCTTTTGGATTAAAAGGGATCAAAAATAAATATTTAAAGGAAACTTGACAAGAACATAAAATTTTCAGCAAAAGTAATTTTGTTGTTGTCATTGTTTGTTACCTTTGTCAAACTATTTTTTTTTTCCCCTTGCTAATTTGTAGTACTTTATTAATGTGAGATTGGCCAGTAAGTACTTTTTTTTTTTTTAACAATATGTCTCTCTTAATAAAGTTAATCAAAACTTTTGTAAAAGAACTTCTCAGGGATCCCCGGAGCAAGATGGCCAAATAGGAACAGCTCCAGCCTCCAGCTCCCAGCGTGAGCGACACAGAAGATGGGTGATTTCTACATTTTCAACTGAGGTACTGGGTTCATCTCACTGGAGTGTGCCGGATAATCGGTGTTGCTCAGGTGGTGCAGCCCGACCAGCAAGATCTGAAGCAGGGCGAGGCATCGCCTCACCTGGGAAGTGCAATGGAGAAGGGAATTCCTTTAGAAACTGAGACACACAACACCTGGAAAATCGGGTAACTCCCACCCTGATACTGCACTTTACCAAGGGTCTTAGCAAACGGCACACCAGGAGATTATATCCCACACCTGGCCAGAAGGGTC
This sequence comes from Rhinopithecus bieti, assembly GCF_001698545.2. NCBI lineage: Eukaryota > Metazoa > Chordata > Mammalia > Primates > Cercopithecidae > Rhinopithecus > Rhinopithecus bieti. The sequence goes on from NW_016815299.1 coordinate 3,023, forward strand.
CCACACCCACAGAGACTCCCTCATTGCTAGCACAGCAGTCTGAGATCTAACAGCAAGGCAGCATCAAGGCTGGGGGAGGGGTGCCCACAATTGCTGATACTTAAGTAGGTAAAACAAAGCCTCCAGGAAGCTTGAACTGGGTGGAGCCCACCGTAGTTCAAGGAGGCCGGCCTGGCTCTGTAGACTCCACCTCTGGGGACAGGGCATAGCTAAACAAAAAGCAGCAGAAACCTCTGCAGATGCAAATGACCCTGTCTGACAGCTTTGAAGAGAGCAGTGGATCTCCCAGCATGGAGGCTGAGATCTAAGAACGGACAGACTGCCTGCTCAAGTGGGTCCCTGACCTCTGAGTAGCCTAACATGGGGACATTCCCCACTAGGTGCAGACTGACACCTCACACCTCACATGGTGGGGTACACCCCTGAGACAAAGCTTCCAGAGCAAGAATCAGACAGCAGGACTCGCTGTACAGCACTATTCTATCTTCTGCAGGCTCCACTGCTGATACCCAGGTAAACAGGGTCTGGAGTGGACTTCAAGCAATCTCCAACAGATCTACAGTTGAGGGTACTGACTGTTAGAAGGAAAACTAACGAACAGAAAGGACACTCACACCAAACCCCATCAGTATGTCACCAGCATCAAAGACCAAAGGCAGATAAAAACACAAAGATCGGGAAAAAGCAGGGCAGAAAAACTGGAAATTCAAAAAATAAGAGTGCATCTCCTCCTCCAAAGGTACGCAGCTCATCACCAGCAATGGATCAAAGCTGGATGGAGAATGATTTTGACAAGTTGAGAGAAGAAGGCTTCAGTTGATCAAATTTCTCAGAGCTAAAGGAGGAACTATGTACCCAGCACAAAGAAACTAAAAATCTTGAAAGAAGAATGGAAGAATGGATAACTAGAATAATCAATGCAGAGAAGGCCATAAACAAACTGACAGATAAAAATCATAACATGAGAAATACGTGACAAATGCACAAGCTTCAGTAACTAACTTGATCAACTGGAAGAAAGCGTATCAATGATTGAAGATCAAATGAATGAAATGAAGTGAGAAGAGAACTCTAGAAAGAAAAAAGAAAAAAGAAATGAACAAAGCCTCCAAGAAATGTGGGATTATGTGAAAAGACCAAATCTACATCTGATTGGTGTGCCTGAAAGTGAGGGAGAAAATGGAAACAAGTTGGAAAATACTCTTCAGGATATCATCCAGGAGAACTTCCTCAACCTAGTAAGGCAGGCCAACATTTCAATTCAGGAAATACAAAGAATGCCACAAAGATACTCCTCGAGAAGAGCAACTCCAAGACACATAACTGTCAGATTCACCAAAGTTGAAATGAAGGAAAAAATGTTAAGGGCAACCAGAGAGAAAGGTCAGGTTACCCACAAAGGGAAGACCATCAGATTAACAGCAGATCTCTCAGCAGATCAAAGATCAAAAGAGACAAAGAAGGCCATTACATAACGGTAAAGGGATCAATTCAACAGGAAGAGCTAACTATCCTAAATATATATGCACCTAATACAGGAGCACCCAGATTCATAAAGCAAGTTCTTAGAGACTTACAAAGAGACTTAGACTCCCATGCAATAATAATGGGACACTTCAACACCCAACTGTCAATATTAGACAGATCAATGAGACAGAAAGATAAGAAGGATATGCAGGAATTGAACTCAACTCTGCACCAAGCAGACCTAATAGACATCTATTGAACTCTCCACCCCAAATCAACAGAATATACATTCTTCTCAGCACCACATCACACTTATTCCAAAACTGACCACATAATTGGAAGTAAAGCACTCCTCTCAGCAAATGTAAAAGAACAGAAATTATAACAAACTGTCTCTCAGACCACAGTGCAATCAAACTAGAACTCAGGACTAAGAAAATCAATCAAAACCACTCAACTACATGGAAACTGAATAACCTGCTCCTGAATGACTACTGGGTACATAACAAAATGAAGGCAGAAATAAAGATGTTCTTCGAAACCAATGAGAACAAAGATACAACATACCAGAATCTCTGGGACACATTTAAAGCAGTGTGTAGAGGGAAATTTATAGCACTAAATGCCCACAAGAGAAAGCTGGAAAGATCTAAAATTGACACCCTAACATCACAATTAAAAGAACTAGAGAAGCAAGAGCAAACACATTCAAAAGCTAGCAGAAGGCAAGAAATAACTAAGGTCAGAGCAGAATTGAAGGAGATAGAGACACAAAAAACCCTCCAAAAAATCAATGAATCCAGGAGNT
>NW_016815299.1:7061-26736 GCF_001698545.2 Rhinopithecus bieti
TTTTTCTCTCTTTTCTACCCGTGGTTGATATCTTGAGTAAATTTCACAGATTTTACTTTACTTTTAAGTACATATTGAAGTAACCAGTTTAAGCTAAATTTGAGAAAAAAACTTTAACGGCACACTCAGTTTACAGCATTTTCCCTTTGGTTGGTTCATGCTTGAATCTGACTAGGAAACCTGCAATGGGAAAGAAGGTGGTGTACACTTAGGGTTCTTTCTCTTCCCACCCCTAGCTTTTCTTCTGTCTTTGTTTCCTCCAGGTTGACATATGGAGGAAGATGAGGATTGGATCTGCGACCCTCTCAAATCTCATGTCGAATTGTAATCTCCGATGTTGGAAGAACTGTGATTGGATCGTGTGGTTGGATTTCCCCCTAGCTGTTCTCATGATAGTGGATGAGTTCTCATGAGCAAGTGCGTAGTACCTCCCACTTCTCTCTTTTCCTCCTGCTCTGGTCATGTGAAGATGCGCTGCTTCCCCTTAGTTTTCCGCCATGATTGTATATTTCCTGAGGCCTCCTCAGCCATGCTTCCTGTATAACCTGTTCAACTATGAGTCAGTTAAACTTATTTTCCTTATAAGTTACCCAGTCTTTATTAGTTCTTTATAGCTGTGTGAGAACAAACTAATACAGAGGAAGATGTAAGTAAAAACAAAATATTAATTACTATTTTATAATAATATAAACTGACCTTGATACCTTGTTTTCAGTGGTTGCTCAGAGAATCCAGGGACCTATGAGATGATTTCCTTGGAACAGGTAGCTCCCCCTCTGGTGATAATATAGTACCCTTGATTTATGCTTGCCTGTGAACAGTGTATAGTCTCTTCTTGTAGGAGAAACTTCACCATGACAGGCAATCCTCTTGAATGAGACACTTTTAATCCCATTTTGTTAAAATTAATGTGTGTAGTGTCCACTTAATACATGGAAAATTTCATCACTTGTGCCCTGCTGTATTCTATAAGTTTAATTTGCTTCTATTGAGTATTTTTCCTTGACTTAGAAATCACAAGTAGTTTCAGCCAGTCTCTTAACTGGCTTACAAAGTATCAGAGTATACATCTTAAAGTGCTATGATAGGCATCTCATTTTACTGTGTCCTGGTACCTTAATGAAACTGGAGTGGTAAAAGCTATCTCTTGTTACTACTTGTTACTGTTATTGAAACAACTATACTGAAATGAGCAATATCAGGGCACTCTCTACTAAATTGACAATACCAAAAACTAAATCTATTTTTATAGCTCACTTGCTTTTCTTATATGTAGAAAGGAGTTAGGTGACTTACCTTGTATCACATAAATTTTCCATGTCTTAGGTAGCAAAATTAGAGGATTTTACTAGCTTTATTTAGCATAGATGCATAGATATCATAATGTCAAAATTTGAAAGTAGGAAATTGGGCCAACTTTTTTTCATAAAAGCAAAAAATGCATAAATTAGTAGTTTGGTAGATCAATAGCAAAAATTATGTATCATGGCAATCAAATGACAGGTTGAGCTGGGGATGTAATTAATATATTAAAATTTTATCTGTATGTGCTATGGTTATATTAGCACTATAAATGTTTCCATTTGCATCAGTCAATATTTAGAGAAAAAGATATTTCTAAACTCTTCAGATTTTCTGGATATTAGAATAGGATTATACATATATACCACAAGAAGCCTGTCTTATTGTAAGACTGTATGGATTGATTTTTTTACTTTGCCACACTCAAATATTTTGGCATGGCACGGATATAGTCTAAGCTATCTTGAGATTAAATGTCAAGTGACTAAAAGTAGAAATGGAATCTAGTTAAAACAAATGAGAAAAACTATTTTGGTGACATTGTTTAAATTTTTCATTTTATACCTCTTATATAATATGTTAAAGTAAATGTTCAATATGGAGTCTCAGAATACATAAATTGTCAAAATTCATATTAGATATCACTTTTCCTATAGTCTACTTTGCAGAAAAACCATCAATATTTTATAAATTGATCTTATTGCAGGTTACTCTTGAGTATACATACATAAAATTTCACTGAGCAGATCCATTATACTTTGTGCAGTTTGCTATATTTTATATCACAATTAAATTGTTTTATTTTTACAAATTAAGCATAAGACCATTATTTCTCTCTGTCTTTTGAAAGCCTTACTTAATATACAATAGTGAAATGAAAAGTGCCCCATCCTTCTTCAACTTGATATTTGAAATTATAGAGTTCCAAATCTCTACATCTCTATTCATGATTCATTTGAAAAAAAAATTGTTTTTCTTATGTAATAAGACCATTTTATAATTTCCCATGTTATAGTCATGAAATATACTTTTAAATAATATTGTAACTTAGGTTTATGACATTTCAGTCATAATTGAAATTATAAAATTTAATAGGAATTTGGAGGATTTAAAGGCAAGATAACAATTTTCCAGGCATTATTTTCTTTTTTAATCAACATTTCTCTCCTTCCCATCTTGTTTTGTAATAGTCCCATAATATTTTCAGGTTAAAATCTCATGTTCTCACAAAGTGAATGTTCTCTCTATAAATAGCCAGCCTTCATGGGCTAAATTCCATTTTCCACTTAACTAATGGGCTTACTTGAAGTGTACATAACATGCTTTGTCCAACCCACCAGAAATTACACATTATGTAATATATAGTTGAGTATGTGCATGTGTGCACATGTGCAAGTGTACACAAATGTGTGTATGTGTATTTGTGTGTGTGCTTAGTTTTTTAAAAAGTCACCTCATATTTGGTCACGTAAGTGTGTTAGTGCATTCTTACATTGCTATAAATAATTCCTAAATAAATTACCCAAGACTGGGTAGTTTATAAAGAAAAAAGGTTTAATTGACTCACGGTTCCATAGGATATATAAGCATGTCGCCGGCATCTGTTTGGCTTCTGTGGAGGCTCAGGGAGCTTTTACTCATGGAAGAAGATCAAGCAGGAACAGTCATGTCAAATAGCCAGAGCAGGAGCAGGAGAGAGAAATGGGGAGTGGGGAGTGTCACACATTTTTAAACAACTAGATCTCTGGAGAACTTGAGAGAGCTATTAGGAGAACAGCATCAATCTACAAGGGATCCACCCCTATGACCAAAGGATTTCTCACCAGGCCCAACCTCTGACATTGGGGATTAAAATTCAACATGAGATTTGGCAGAGACATATATTCAAACTATATCAGTGAGATTTCCAAAAAGTGGGAGAATTAGGTAAAAAATTAGCTTAAGATAAAATTCAAGTTTACAGAATTTTTCACAGAGATTGGGATGAACTCTTATCTAAATCCCCATTTGGATTATTTTCTTTTCAAATTTGATAATGTGATAGTGAAATTATTTTCTTTCCATCGAAGACTGGAATTAGCAAACTGCTTTCTAGTTCCTGTCCTCAATTTGTACTACCTGCAAGTTGAAAATATTTTACATTTTATTTTCAAAAGGTGGAGGGGAGAAGGGTAGAAGAAGAATGCAAAGAAGATGAAGGAGCAACAGAGACTCATATGTGGCCTGCAAAGTTTAAAATATTTATTATTACGCATTTGTAGAAAAACTTTTCTGACCACACAAACACAATGATATTAAATAACTTCTATGTTCTTACAGGATTCTGGGGATGCAGTGAAAGTTTATGTATATATTATTCAAAAGGGGAGTGTTTGGGTTAAATTTTACCTAAATGAATAGATAGAAATTCAATTATATTTTCTTCTGCCCCAATTTTTTTTGTTTTACTATCAATGTCAGTACCTCTTTGGATGTTTGACTAATCCTCCTCAGACCCCAATAAGAAGCATAATGTGATGAGTTCAAGGCTGCATAGTTTCTCAGGCGTACATCCTTCTTTCTCTCCTCCCCAGGGATTCTTCTTGCTATTATAAATTAAGATGCCATTTTGTTTAGGACGGATATTCCATGAAGAAGACACCATGATAAGATTAGATATTTTATAGAATTGTTAGAAAGAAACTTCTTTTGTAAATGTAATAATATGGAGCAAACAAAACATTATTGTAATGAATTAATGAAAGAAAGAAAGACTCTTACTTCTGGTAGAAAAGTCATTCCCCTGTATGTGGAAGGCCCTGATTGAAATGTGGATCCAAAATTGTTAGCTAAAGTTGTGTTTCTTAGTTATTGCACCTGACTTGAGGATGTCCCATTTTTTCCAAGTTATATCTTCTCTAAAATTGTAAGTGAATGCAATGATAGTACCTATTTACACTGTGAGGTAGACATTGTTACAGAAAACATATCAGTGACTTTCTTTTTTTTTTTGTTTGTTTGTTTTTTTAATGTGGAACTTTTTTTTATTTTTTTTTATTTTTATTATACTTTAAGTTCTAGGGTACATGTGCATAATGTGCAGGTTTGTTACATATGTATACTTATGCCATGGTGGTGTGCTGCACCCATCAACTCGTCAGCACCCATCAATTCATCATTTATATCATGTATAACTCCCCAATGTAATCCCTCCCTCCTCCCCGCTCCCCACGCTGTTGAGCTAACAATGTCCTGGGAATGTATGATCTGTGCATAACCTTCTGTAGTTGTATCTGCTGCTGTTGTCTGTTTAATATTAAATCTTGAACATTTCACCCAACCAAAAAAAAAAATAAATAAATGCCACATACACACACCTGAAAACGGACTTTAGGAGAAATGCAAAGGAGACCTGGAGAACCAACAGACCTTGATGCAATTCCTACAACATCATTGTGGCAGAGAGAGGATGTGCTTATTGAACATGAAGAAAGTTTTAATGGAATTTTGTCAGATTGCAGTGTAATCCTATGAATTTCTGGAAAGGTTAATAGGCAGTTAAGTCAAAATTGCCCATCAGAGGAATCCCATCTCCCAGTCAGGGACCAGCATTAGTGTCCCTGAAACACTCAGTCCTTGGTGGGGAGCAGGCTATTGGAAGTGGGGCTTGATGTGAATGTGGAGATGGATTTGAGTTTAGTAGCAGGGTCCTTTGATCAATAATAATTCCCCCTAGATTAAGAGGTAGATTTTCAGCTGGGCACAGTGGCTCCCACCTGTAGTCCCAGCACTTTGGGAGGCTGAGGTGGGTGGATTACTTCAGGTCAATAATTCAAGACTAGCCTGGCCAACATAGTGAAACCCTGTCTCTACTAAAAATGCAAAAATTAGCTGGATGCAGTAGTGCACACCTGAAATCCCAGCTATTTGGGAGGCTGAGGCAAGAGAATTGCTTAAATCCTGGAAGTGGAGGTTACAGTGTGCCAAGATGGCGCCCCTCCACTCCAGCCTGGGCAACAGTTAAAACTTTGTCAAAAAACAAAAAATAAAAAAAGTGAATTTTTATGGCTGCCAAAGGTTTCGTAAGAATGCTTCCTTACTTTTGTTCTACCTTTAATTTGGGGCCTTATTTTTTTTTTTTTAAAGTTTTATTTTCACAACTAAGCCTTCTATCTAATTTTGAGAGAGAAATGTGTTCCAAATTAGCTTTTTCAAAACCACATTCACTATGTGAGGGATTTGTTTCACACCACTTAATTTATTAATGTTAATTATAATATTCTAAGGAGATGGTAAGTCATAATTTTTTAGTGTATTGTTTCCACAAATCATTTTGTCTTTTAAAAAAATACATAGAAATAAATAACAAAACAGAAAATGTGTACATGTGTTTGCATATTGTAATGTTTTAAAACATTAAAAGACTATGATGTGAAAAAAAAAAAAATGTGGTAGTGCAAGGGCTAGGTTCCCTGAAGGGTTTTCTTTTCTAAAAAGTGAAACATTCTTGGGCTTGGAAAAATGGGTTAGGCTGGGCGCGGTGGCTCATGCCTGTAATCCCAACACTTTTGGAGGCCGAGACGGGTGGATCACAATGTCAGGAGATCGAGACCATCCTGGCTAACACGGTGAAACCCTGTCCTTACTAACAATACAGAAAATAAGTTGGACGTGGTGGCAGTCGCCTGTTGTCCCAGCTACTTGGGAGGCTGAAGTGGGAGAATCACTTGAACCGGGTGGCAGAGCTTGCAGTGAGGGGAGATCATGCAGCATCACTCCAGCCTGGGCAAGAGAGCAAGACTCTGTCTCAAAAAAAAAAAGAAGAAGAAAAAAATGGGTTGAATAAGTGATTTGTCATATCTGTTCTATTTGCAAAAATACTTCCCACAACAAACAGATCTCTGGGCTAAGTGACCAATTAAACCTCTATCTCCTGGACTTTGTTTGCCACATTCCTAAAATGTTTTTCTAAAGAAATTAAAGTATACTTGCTTTATTTTACATTTTCCAATCAATATTTATTTCTCAATTTTCAATAGTCATTTTGATATAGTTTCTTCCTTCTCTTGTTTCATTTCCCTCCCTCTCTCTCGCTCTCTCTCTCTCTTTCTTTCTTTCTCTCCATTCTTTTTCTTTCCTTCTCTACCAGGATTAACTACAGAACAAACAAAATTTGAATGCAAACAAGTGGTTAAATTTGAGATTTTTCAATACAGGTTTACTATAATTTATTTTCTTAGCAGCTTGATCCAATAAACTATTTTTTCATACGATTCTGTAGAGCTTCATCTTAGTTTTTAAATCATTCTATCCTAAACATGTGTAAATAATTTTCTCCTTTACTTCTGAGAGTAATCAGAAACTCAAAGTAGAAGTTCAATTTACCAAATTATCTGGTAACTGTGTGAACAATGTTACATAATGTGATTCTAAGCCAATCAATACGTAAGTAAAACAGTGTGTAAAATTTTAAATTCTGGTTTCTGAAAATTTGGTTTAAAGTTCATAAATTCTCTTCATTGAAATAATTGACTCCCTAATACATTGAAGTCATCCTTTAAACAAAGTTCAACATTTTCTCTTTATTTCTTGGAACCTTACATTCCATAAGTGTCTCTAGCATCTGAGAGCATTTTGGCATTTAATTTCTTACTAGCCAGCCACACAGTGAATGCTAGAACAGACATTGTTGAGTAGAGGTCCTTAATCAAAATAATGAAAGTATCTTTGAGCAAGGCTAAATTTTGACCTCAATCAATTTACCTAATGTGGTTATCCTTGCACATCTCTTGTATATTCTTGTAAAGTTGTATGCCTTAGCAATCCATCCAAAACATCCTTTATCATAAACTTTATAATGCAAATTTCAGAGCAGATAACAGACCGCCTTTTCCAGGAGATTGAGGTGATGTTCCCAGTGTTCACACTGATGCTGCATGACTGGTCTGCACTACTTCAGTGTGTGTGATACTTTGGCTGGCATTGTTTCCAAGGTGAATTCAACCTGTAGTGATCTTCAAATTTAATATTTAGTTAAGTATGGTGACTTATTTCATTATTCATCATGATCCCCAAAAATGTAACCCAAGGGTCTGCTGACCCTTTTGTTTTCTGAGTGCAGGATGTAACTTGGGGTGTGCTGTGTCTTTTGAACTATACACTTTATGATGCATCTCTAATAATATTCTTCACCTCTGACTTGACCACTAAATAAATTGAAATAAAACTCCACACCTCAAATTTTACTTTCACAGGATTTTACTTTTTCAGGGATATTTGCAAGAAATAGAAGTGCACTTATATTTTTCCAAGTTTTAAACTTAAAGTCATTTCTACAATAAATGGAAGCCCACATATATTTTCAAACTTTAGTAACTTTATAGGAAATGTTAATGATTATAGAAAGCATACGTAAAATGTTAACACAGGAAGCTTGAAACAGTTACCCTTAGAAAAGATTGCTTACAAGTTTGGCATCTGGGAGTCCAGCTCCTGTGGTGTTCCCAATTAAGAGGTGACTGATAAAGGAGGTTAATTGTCCCTAGACTGTGCTAACAATGGTATTTATGCTGAGGACCTATTCTGCTTCTGGGACTCTGGAGTTTTATTTGTTGCTAAGTAGAGAGTGCTTATATGATCAGCCCAAATAAAAAACGCAGTCACTGTATCTCTGATGAACCGCTAGTGGAAGATATATAACATACCTGTTGTTGAGTGTTTGGTGTTAAGGAAAGACTGTGACTCTTCACGGGAAGGAGAAAGCATAGGAAGCTGCATATGGATTCCTTCACAACACACCTGTATTTCCTTGTTACTATATGGCTAGTATCCTTACTACATTGCTATAGTAAATTTGATCCATGAGGACAATTATATGCTAAGTCTAGTGATTTCATCTAGTGATCCCAAACTCAGAAGCGGGGTGGTCTTTCATACCCCTGACAGAGTGTTGTTTATGTAAAACAACAAGGATCTTGTCTTAATCTTCCACACACTCCTCCTCCTGTGATTGGCTTGCTTTCTGTTCAACACCAGTCCCATCGTGGTTTGCTTCTTCTAAAGCCTGTAGTCCGACCATGATGTTCTTTCCACCATGTGCTGCCCAGTGTTGACTGAATGTCATACAGGACTTGTTTCCAAGGTGAATTCAACCTGTAGTGATCTTCAAATTTAATATTTAGTTAAGTATGGTGACTTATTTCATTATTCATCATGATCCCCAAAAATGTAACCCAAGGGTCTGCTGACCCTTTTGTTTTCTGAGTGCAGGATGTAACTTCTTGTAAAACAACAAGGTTGTAACTTTCTTCATGCATTTCTCATGAAGAAAATTTCTTCTCCATTGCTGTGTTTTCTCCAAAAACCTGAATTCTGCATAAATAAGCTCAATGACATTGCACAGAAAATACAGTGTTGTAAAATTTACATAAACTATTTGACAATTGAGCACATAAAATAAAATACAGAAATTATTATAACAATATATTTTACCAAATAAATGTACTTTGAGGGATTAAGAATTTGTTAGTGTATATGAACTTATGTATTTTTATTTGAGTTCTACATTAAATGTATATAAGTTGTTAAAATTGTTGTATAGATACAGTCCACTAATGTTAAGCGAACATTTTTACATGTCATTCATATGGGGAACATTTATGTAAACCTTAGAAGACTAAAAAATAATTTTTATATTCTTGGTTCCAAGTTAATATGTAATAAATAGGAAAATTAAAGTTCATTATTAGTACAAAACAGTAAAAAATACATATTATGTATATGAAGTACACCTGAATTTAAAAATACATTGAAATAAAAAAATACATAGTGGCGCATGCCTGTAATCCCAGCACTTTGGGAGGCCAAGGCAGGTGGATCACCTGCGGTCAGGAGTTGAAGACCGGACTGGCCAACATGGCGAAATCCCGTCTCTACTAAAAATACAAAAATTCGCCGGGTGTGGTGGCGAGAGTCTATAATCCCACCTACTGAGGTGGCCAGGCTGAAGAATTGCTTGAACTGGGGGGGCAGATGTTGCAGTGAGCCCAGATCATGGCACTTCACTCTAGCCTGAGCAAAATAAAGAAACCCTGTCTAAAAAACAAGATATATATGGAAATACCAGCAAATTTTAAAAGTATTATGTCACTTTTCTCAACAATTAAAATCAATTAAAATGTAATTTTAGACTTCTTTAGTAAAAGCTGTTAATACTTGTTATAGAAACTCTCCTCTATGAATAACTACTTCTTATAGAGGTGATTATTAAAGCAAGACATGAAGTGAGTGAAGCCCGATATCAGGAAGATATCAGGCAGAAACGTTTGTCAAACTAACAGAGAGATGCTCTCTAAAACAAAATAACGTTTTTTGAGGAACACATTGCAATGGGAATACTCATGTCTTAGTAAACTATGTGCATATTCAGGAAGGTAAAGGAAGACAACAGTTTTTAAAGTAAAAATGAAGAGGATTACATAATTATCTTCAAATGATTATCCTTAACTGCAAAGATCAATAACAAGGACCACAGCAGTGTGGGGTTGGACAGGTAGTTGCTGGGCACATGACCTTGAAGAAGTATTTTTGTATACGGTTGTCATGGCCTTTGTGCAAGGGCATAGTTTTGGGTTTTTGCAAGGTCTTTTGTAATAAATTATTATGAGACAAATAAGCGTGAAAACCTTCTCTTCATAGCCTTTGCTAGCTCTATTTGTCAAACATCTTTTTAGCATGAATAACTCCCTTCTGGTTCTGACAATTGTTATATATTTGATGAAGATTATTCTCGAAAGCATCACTGACTGATCATCCTGTCATTACGTTTGGGTGGCCCTCAATACCAGGATGGACCTATCCTGGTTGATGGTCCTGTCCCACATTGTGGGGAGTCTTTGGCAACTAGGAGTAAGTGTCAAAACCCTTTCAGCCATATTTGAACAATCAATAAGGTGTGAAGGGAATGACTCTCAGGCTAAGTCTACCTGGAGCCTATCATTAAGTTCAATTTTGTCTGTTATGTTGTCCTTTGCTATCATTTCAAAATGCAGGGCTGACATTAACGTGTAAGGAACTGTGCTTCCACAAAATTTAATAAGTAACAGATATGAAGTTTAAAAAGAGAAAATACGAGGTAAAGTTAATAGTAATATGACAAACCCATAAACTTCATCTTAAATTCTCATAACTTCATCATAAATTCTCTTCATTGAAATCATTGACTCCTTAATATATTGAAGTCATTCTTGAAACAGAGTTCAACACTTTCTCTTTATTTCTTGGAACGCTACATTCCATAAGTGTCTCTAGCATCTGAGAGCATTTTGAAATTTCATTTGATTTGATTTGAGCCATTAACATATTAACGTAGGCTGAAAGGCAACTAATTGATTAAATCCAAGGATCATAACAAAGTAGTAGAGACCTGTTGTAACCATGTTGCCTGTTTTCTTATTTTGTGTACATGGGTCTCAACTGTTCTGGAGGAATTTTTCTAGGTACAACATGTGGTATGCAATAGCCTAGACATTTTCTTATTTAACCAATGGATACAAAGGATATTGCAGGTCAGTTTCTGTCAAGTTACAGGCAGAGGCTACTGATTGTAAAATTTCAATTTTCTGCCAAGTGCAAAAAGTAGCATTAAGGCAGGTAAGACTCTCATTATGATAAGAAGTCTTGTTCTGACATCTTGGGAAAAGCTGCCTACAGCATGAAAACATTAACTTCTTGTCTGGATTTGCAGTTTCAATGTCTTTGATATTATGTGGTTTGGTGAAATTTTTGTGTGGCCCATACATCAGGCAAGAGGTTTGTCCCTTAAAACATATCTAATTTCAGCATATAATGCTTAAGAACAGAGCAGTTTCATTTTTAGTAATTCCCTGGAGGAAGGGTGAATTGAAAAGATCTACAAGAGTTCAGGATTTAGTCTAGTATACAGGCAGATAACAAGAACTTGAAAATAATGCATAAGGCTACAATCTATTAGCAGATATATTATAGTTTTTTAATAAATTAAAAAATTTATTAAAATTTATGAGTAATTGTATTAGGTGCACAGGCCTTAAAGCTATAAGAAACCTACACTCAAGAATATTTGTTAAAGTTATTTCCATAAATATTAATACAAATGCATTGAGAGATAAATCAAGAACATTAACTGTGATATAAAAAAAAAAAAAAAAAAAAAAAACAAAAGAAAAAAAAAAAGAAAAAAAGAAAAAAAAGAAACTTTGATGAGCCATGGTTAAAAATCTGGTAGTTCACACCTGACAAGAAAAATTACTTATTTCTATTACATCCAGCATTGTAAGATAACAATCTGAATCATAACTGACAGCACCACATCAGGATCATCAGGTATTTATGTATTTCACATGATCTTTAGGATACTCATATGGGTAACCTATCCAAACAAATATAACTTTATAAACTATTTCACATAACAACTAAAATTATGAAAGATTACATATTAGATTTCTATGAATTTATATAATTTTTTAAAGATTCATATCAATAACATACCCAGAAATGTAATTAAAAGATTTAGTATCACTTTCCATTGACTTACCAAGCAACTTAGCAAATAAGGCCAAAATTTTAATATCCCTACAAGATGAGATATACGCTTTTGGAGACTTTCCAGGAGCTCAACTGCAAAAATCTCAAAGTTAATTCTAATTTAAAAGGACTTGATTTAGAATTTTCATCCTTGGTAAGCTGGCCACATTTGTCAAAAGTTTCAAACTTTGATCAAAACAGAGTAACATGTCACCATAATTAAATATATATATAATATATATTATATGTACATTTTACCAAGTGAACATTATTAATTTAACCAGAATGATAATCATAATACATAAAATCAATACAGAAGGTTATATAAATTAAAATATTAACTTTTAAAGCTCAATTTTCCAAAGTAAACAAAAACCTAATAAAGACAATACAGGAAATTATCTTCATAAATTCAAATTATTTTTTACTTCTACTTTCAGCTGAATGTTTTCCATTTTTTAAAAAGCTAATCATGCCAATAATGTTGCCAATAATGTTTGTACTACATGCATGTGTACATACAAGAGATGAAAACTCTCCAAATGTAGTTTACAAATATAGTATTTTCTTACAAGAAAAGAGAAATTAAGAATGATGTCAGTGTCTTCATACAGTAATAATTATTTCTCATTCACAGTGCCAATCAAATGCTATAATAAAATGTTGATTATTAGGGGACGTGTGTTTGCCATATTCATTCATGATATCTAGCTAGAAAACTGTTTCATGTAATGAAACCACCATTACAACATAAGACTTTATAGTCTCCTGAGGCAGGAAAAGAGAATATGGAGAATGATGCATCTATTTTTTTTTTTTTCTAGAATAAACTACATCGTACTTTCATTCACAGTAACCTAGCCAAAGTAAGTTGCATGACTACACCTAAATTAATGCATTTGGAAACAATTATATTCTTATAGGATTATATAAGAGAAGAGATTTACACATGCAAAACACGTTTATTCAATCATCATAAAGTGTAATACAATTACAGACTGAAGTTCAAAGTCAAGGAACCCTCGCTAATGACCTGTAGTTTCTGAACAGGTATCTTGTGATCTACAGACCTGTTACCTAACAAAGCTAATCTGTCATTAACGCATTTAATACACAATGTTGGAATAGTAAGACTCCATAAAAAATAAATATATTGGGAAATGAAAAAAATAGAAATGCATGCAAGTTATTAGTTCATAACTAGTATGAAATCTCCAAGGACAGATACTATGAGGGACCCATATATTGAAGTTCAGAAATGTTCCTTGATTAGGCTTTGATTCTTCTTTATGGGAGGAAATGCCTTGATTCTAAAGCCCTGGATTCTGGCACTATCCTTTGGTAGTTTCATCCTTTAAAATTTTTTTATATGATTGTATCAGGTTTGGGTATTGGGGAATACGTATTTATTTTCCAAGAATACTCTGTTCTTTCATGCTGATAGTGGGGTGCAAAATAGACTCTAATAATTAGAGAGTCTGAGTCAGTTTTAGTTTAGGCTTGTGTGAGAGTGTGTGTATGTGTGTGTGTGTGTGTGTGTGTTTAGCAGGATAACTTTCTTTCTCTTTCTTTCTTTCTCTCTTTCTCTCTCTCTCTCTCTCTCTCTCTCTCTCTCTCTCTCTCTTTCTTTCTTTCTTTCCCTCCTTCCATTTCTTTTCTTTTCTTTTTCTTTTTTTTTTTTTTCCGGTTTATTAAAAGTCTGGCTGTATTGCCCAGGCTGGCAGCAATCTCCGTTCTGTCGACCTCCCAGGCCCAAGAATACAGTGGGGTAATCTCAGCTCACTCAATCTCTGCCTCTTACCTCAACTTCTGAGTAGCTGGGACCACACATGTGCACAACCATAGCCAGATAATTTTTGTATTTTTTTGTAGAGATATGGTTTCACCATGTTGCCCAGGATGGTCTCAAACTTGTAATCTCAAGTGATCCAGCTGCCTCAGCCTCCCTAAATCCTGGGATTACAGGTGTGAGCCACTACTCCAGGCCTCAAAACTTGGTAGCCATTGTTCCTCATTAATTTTATTCACCATCCCGTGCTGGTAACTATTGCTTTTGGAAAGTAGCTCCCAAACTGCCATATTTATTGGATGTCCTGCCGCAAAAGTTCTCTCTGTGTAGAGCTAATGGTGGGTACTGTGGCTTTTAGACTTTGGTGAGAGAACTAGATCATTGTGTTCTTTCTTCTCAGTCACTTTATAAAAGTTTAAGGATCTCCAGAATGCCAAACCTTTAGGTTGAAATCATACCTAGTCTCTTAATTTAGCTGAGAAATGTTAACATTAGTTTTGGAGTTCATAATTTGAAGTTTTGTTAGCCATAAAGCTGTGTTTAAATTAACATTAATAGATCAGTAGTAGTCAATTTTTGTCAGAAAAGACACTATAATACTTTAAGTAGGCTGAACTGGAAGCATACAGGCCCATTTGAATCTCTGTTTTGACATTGAATAGCTCCATGCACAGATATAACTTATTTATTCTCTGTTCCATAGATTCTTGATTTAAAAAAGGGTAACATTTTAATAAATATTCAATCTAAGAATGTCAAATAAAGTGTTTGCTACAGAACTTGGCAAAGCTAACGTAGAGAGCCCTTGTCAGCTTTTCTATTAAATATATATATATATATATTTATATATTATACACACACACAGAGTGATAAATTTATTCAACATGAGTTTATTACTGCTTTTATCGTTGTTGTTGTTAATATATTCATTACTTAACTGCAGTCTCTCCAGTATCAACAGACGAAAGTTCTGATAAACCCCTTTCCTTATCAAGCTTATGGGTACAAATGGGATGTTGAAGTTAGAGTATTTTCTCACTAAATAGTATTTGAAGACTCTGCCTACAGAATCTGTTTTGTCACTTATAATGAACAGATGCCAGCTGTGTTGGTTTACAGTCTCCAAGAAGCAGATGCCAAAGAAGGACTAGATGTGTGAACGAGTTAAGAGAGAAAGAAGACAAATAGGTAGAGATAGCCTTCAGACTACAAAGCAGGTCCAATATCTGTAAAAATTCAGCGAGAGGAAAATAAATTTGAATAAAAATATCTCAGATGGCAGGGCATCTCAAAGACAATTTCAGCCAAACGGATGAGGCCAAAGTCACCTGTTTGAGCAGTTCTTGTTTGTGAAGAAATGGGCCTCCACTTGTACTCTGCTGTGCTCAGTTTTGTGGCTAGGAGCATCTCAGTTAAGTGTATTCTTTGTGTGTACATAGTGGTGGATTCAGAGAGATAACGATTAGTATAATCAGGCAATTTTTTTTCCCTGCAGTAGGAGATTATATATATATATATATGTGTGTGTGTGTGTGTGTGTGTGTGTGCCCACCACACCAACACCCCTCATCCCTTTCAAATAAAACCAGTGGGTATAGTACAAGAAAGAAACATCATAAAACATACTCTTTTAATTAAAAAGGTCAAATGTTTTATATAGTACAAAAGTCAAGTTTATATTCTCTTAAAATATGCTTTAAGGTCCACCAGAGTCTACATTAGTGCCTCTAACTCATATTCATGGAACTACTTTCTTTTTCTGTATCAATATTTTATGACTTCGCAGATTATGTCTTCTGCCTTGGACATCTTGTTCTGTTTGTTTGTTTTGCTTTGTTTTTCATCTTCTCAAACCCCAGTCAACATTCAACAGTTCACTGTGATATTACTTCACCTGTGAGGTCTCAAATGACATGATCACTGCAGAAGAACTCTAGATGTTTCTTTCTCTTTACTCTCATCGCCTGTTTTCCATTGTTTTGTAACTTCATTTTTTGTTTCCCAAATGCCTCCACTCCAGCAGAACAGATACTTCTTTTTTATTGTTATATTTCTTGTGCACATTTAAGTTCTTAACATATAGAAAGTGTTCAGTACATTTTGATAAATCAATGACAAGAAGCTGAATGGAGGAGTTTTAATTTCTGGTTAGCAGTTAGCCAAGTAGATAAGTGATGGTACCATTCAACAATATAATGAACGTGAAGTGTGAATGCATATGTTGCAATTGAAGGTTGTGTGTTAATTTTAGTTGTTTTGATATGGAGGCTCAGTGGTACTGAATAAAGTCTGACAAATAAATATATGGGTTCGTTAGTTAGTACAGATATTCAAGTGCCAGATAAATAGTTGGGAAAAATTAACATGTAAGTGGTTAACAAAAACTATGTAGGTAAATGGTTTTGGTGATGGAAAATGCCTGTCTAAAAGAAAACTAATGATCAGTTGCAAATACTAATCAACACTGGATAATGGGATGTACAGAGAAACATAAGTCAGATAAATCTGTAATATATATGAGGGTTACGAGGAGAACTAGAAAAGATAATGTCATGTGTGTCTCAAAGAAAGAATTAACCATAAACATCCAATATACAAGAAAGAACAAGTAAATAAGCCCTAACAATAATTTTGGATTTGGCTATTAGGAAGTTTATCAGAGAAGTGGGGATGTGAGGACGGGTGCCAAATTGCTGTCCACTGAAAAGTAATTAGCAGATGAGAAAATGGAGTTAGTGAAGGTGTTTACCACCTTTAAGCTTTTAAATATACTCAAATATTCATCATTTTTCTCTCTTGATTCTGACTTGTGAATCCAGTTTTCTTTGTGGTACTATCCTCCTTTTGTCTGAAGATGTTACACTTTTATATGTATTGTAGTGAAGTACTGCAAGCCAAGTTTTCTGAAAGTCTTTATTCACCTTTACATATTTTAATAGATACAGCACGGAGATATATTTCTTAACTATAGCATTTTATCTCAGAAATTTTCCTCCTTGAGTTCCTTAATGGGCTTGCTACATTGTCTTCCTTAAATATGTCTGACAAGATGTCTACCATTGCTTTTATATTTTTTCTGTCTTTGTGTAATTTGTCTATTATTTACTATTTTTAAGATTTTCTCCCAATCACTGCTTTCCACTATTTAGACTGTGATGTGCCTTAGCATGGCTTCCTTTAGGTTTATGCTGTTTGAAGCTTATTTAGATTTTAAATCCCACGTTTTACATATTTCACTAAGTTTGGAAAATTTGTAGTTGTTATTTATTCAAATAAATTTTCCGCCATGCCACCCCTCCTTTTGGAACTCTGTGTGTGTGTGCGCGCGCGCATGTGTGTGTGTTAGATGCTGTTATTTGGTATCAAAAGTTGCTGACAAACCTTATTTTTGTTTCACATATATTCTTTGCATATTTTTTAAAACACCTTTTTGCTACATATTTAAGCTCATTAGTTTTCTTTGTCCTGTGCTGTTTAACTCATTTTATAATCTCTTCAAGTGCATTTTCCCAGGTATTGTATTTTTCACCTCTGGAAGTCCATTTAAGCCTTTTCTCTCCTCATGATTTTTACCCCTAAGGATACTACAAATTCTTAGAATTGCTGTTTTTATATTTTTTTGTTGGTAATTCAATTTTCTTTGTCATTCCCTAGGTCTCTTTTAACAACGAACTGTTAGAGTTCCAGGTTGTATGTTACATTTTTCTGCTTCTTTATGTGTGTAGTAATATATGATTAGATTCTGAAACTGTGTTTTTCATGTAAAACTATTGAATTTTGTTTAATTTATTTAAAATAGTTGATTTTCTGGAAGGCAACTACATTTCTAATGCAATAGTTTCCACTGTTTGTGATATGCAATTTTAGCTGCTTTATGGCAGGTCTAGAGCAGACTGCATTCTAGAACTATTTTTGTCTCACTATTGAGGCAAGTCTTTATAAATTCCCCATGCATTTAGCAAGAGTTCTCCATTCTGAATAGAGGGAACACTTGTGTTAACTTGCACTGTATGAGCTCTGGGAATTGCTTAATCTTACAAATTTGTGATCACTGTTCTTTTATTTATTTATTTATTTATTTTACTTTAAGTTCTGGAATACAGGTGTAGAATGAGCAGGTTTGTTACATAGGTATATGTGTGTCATCACCATGGCACCTATTGACCCATCCTTTAAGTTTCCTCCCCTCTTCCCCCCACACTCCAACAGACACTAGTGTGTGTTGTTCTCCTCCCTGTGTCCATGTGTTCTCATTGTTCAGCTACCTCTTATCAGTGAGAACATGTGGGGTTTGGTTTTCTGTTCCTGTATTAGTTTGCTAAGGATGATGGCTTCCAGCTTCATCCATGTCCCTGCAAAGGACATGATCCAATCCCTTTTTATGGTTGCATACTATTCTCTGGTGTATATATACCATATTTTCTTTATCCAATCTATCATTGAAGGAGGGTTTTTCATGTCTCTATCTCCTTCAGTCTTTCTCTGATCTTAGTTATTTCTTGACTTCTGCTAGCTTTTGGATTAGTTTGCTCTTGCCTCTCTGGATTATAGTTCTGTCCTTGAGCCTCTGACTGGAGTTATTGGAGTTACTGTAGCAAAGCCCCACCCAATGAGGAAAAATGGGTCAAAATCAGGTTTGAAGAAGCACTCTGGCTGCAGGTTACCAAAGCTGATGTGTTGGGCTGTGGGGACAAGTGTTGGGACCACGATGTCCAGCCTCCCTGGCTCCAACATGTGCCACGCTTTCTTTATCCAGTCTGTCATTGATGGGCATTTGGGTTGGTTCCATGACTTTGCTATTGTAAGTAGTGCTGCAATAAACCTATGTGTGCATGTGTGTTTATAGTAGAATGATTTATGTTTCTTTGGTATATACCCACTAATGGAATTGCTGGGTCAAATGGTGTTTCTGATTCTAGATCCTTGAAGAATCGCAATACTGTCTTCCACAATGGTTGAACTAATTTACATTCCCACCAACAATGTTAAAAGCATTCCTATTTCTCCACAACCTCACCAGCGTCTACTGTTTCCTGACTTCTTGATAATCACCATTCTGACTGGCATAAGATGGTATCTCATTGTGGTTTTGATTTGCATTTATCTAATGATTGGTGATGTTGAGCTTTTTTTGTATGTTTGTTTGCCATGTAAATGGCTCCTTTGGAAAAGTATCTTTTCATATCCTTTGACCACTTTTGGATGGAGTCGTTTTTTTTTTCCTTGTAAATTTGTATAAATTCCTTGTAAATTCTGCCTTTTGTCAGATTGTTAGGTTGCAAAGACTTCCTCCCATTCTGTAGGTTGCCTGTTCACTCTGATGAGTTTTTTTTTTTTTTTTTTTTTTTTTTTTTTTTTTTTTTGCTGTGCAGAAGCTCTTTAGTTTAATTAGATCCCATTTGTCAATTTTGGCTTTTGTTGCAATTGCTTTTGGCATTTTCATTATGAAGCCTTTGCCCATGCCTATGTCCTGAATGGTATTCCCTAGGTTTTCTTCGAGGGTTTTTATGGCTTTCAGTTTTACATTTATGTCTTTAATTTATCTTGATTTAATTTTTGTATCAGATGTATGGAAGGAGTCCAGATTTTGTTTTCTGCATATGGCTAGCCAGTTTTCCCAGCAATATTTATCGAATAAGGGATACTTTCCCCGTTGCTTATTTTTGTCAGATTTATCAAAGTCAGATGGAGGTAATTGAACAACCAGGTCCTGAATGACTCCTGGGTGAATACTGAAATTATGGCAGAAATCAAGAAGTTCTTTGAAACCAATGAGAACAAAGAGACAATGTACCATAATATCTGGGACACACCTAAAGCAGTGTTAAGAGAAAATTATAGCACTAAATGCCCTCATCGGAGAGCTAGAAAGGTCTCAAATTGACACCTTAACATCACAATTAAAAGAGCTAGAGAAGCAATAGCAAACTAATCCAAAAGCTAGCAGAAGACAAGAAATAACAAAGATCAGAGATGAACTGAAGGAGAGAGACATAAAAAACCCTCCAAAAAAATCAACGAATACAGGAGCTGTTTTTTTTT